>NW_011485703.1:6675-7285 GCF_000754665.1 Bison bison bison | reverse complement strand
TTTTCTTGTTCACCTTGCTTCTTGCATTCCCCCAGGTCCTCAGCAAGAACCAAGGGGGCTGGCGGCATCTGCTGGATCGCAGTTTTGGGAGACCTCATTCACATTTGGAGGCCAGAAATCGCTGATGGCTGTAACATTTCTTGTTGATCAATATGGCAGGAGATATTTTCATTTCACAAATAGGTCCATTATTTTTCTAACTCTAAGCAGTTGATCATCCGACTGTTGCATAACAAATTATTCCCACAGCTAGCAACTTAAAAGAACTCCTATTTTTCGCTCATCACTTTGTGGGACAGCCTCTCAGCATAGGGCTTGGCTGGGTGGTTCCTGCTCAGGGTCTCTCAAATGGCTGTATTCAGACACTGGCTGGGGCTGCCGGCATCTGAAGGCCCAGTTGAGCCGGCGGTCCCTGTGAAAGTCATTCAGTCGTGTTCGACTCTTTGCAACTGCATGGACTATACAGTCCATGGAATTCTCCAGGCCAGAATACTGGAGTGGGGAGCCTATCTCTTCTCCAGGGGATCTTCCCAACCCAGGAATCAAACCGGAGTCTCCTGCATTGCAGGTGGATTCTTCACCAGCTGAGCTAACTTAAGGTCCCTGTTAG
>NW_011485703.1:4659-6553 GCF_000754665.1 Bison bison bison | reverse complement strand
TTTACTTGCTCTGGGAGCGTAGGAGTAAGACTTCTGTGTGACTTTTCATATGCACAAGGGCCCTTTCTTGCGATCCATTGATCTCCTCTGCTGATTCCTCACCAAGGGAGAGACACAGTAGAAATCTACTTGGAGTCTGGGTAGAGAAGACATGGGAGAAAAATGCTCAGAGATGATGTCAGCATCCACGTTGGGCTTTTATCCTCTCATTGAGGTTCCTTCTGAAAGTCTAAAATCACTTTATATGAAGCCAAGAGCTCTCATTGAGGTTCCTTCTGAAAGTAAAAAATCACTTTATATGAAGCCGAGAGATATGGAGGGCAGTAACTAAACCTTACAGCCCTCTCCTGTGTTTGTCAGAACACATGTCAAAATTCTCCAGCAGAGCCAGATGAGAAGATGAAGTTTAAATGAAGTAGACTGTAAGGTCCACATTCCTCATCATCATTCTAATATTGCCTACTACTGTTGAAAGTTTCCTTCATTAACATGTGCTTTGCTGCTTCTTAAAATAGCTCCATAACCAAATGCCGTGATTCTGAAAAGCGTGATAAAAAAAGGTTCTCTGATCATGCTCATTCCTGAATATTTTTAGCAGAGCAATAATTAGGATTTGGAGGAAGCCGGGTGCCTCATTATGTCAGCAGAGGGCTTGGCTTCTTTCAGAGACCCACCTCCTAACCGGCCAAAGCGAATCTCTCCCCAACCCGTTTCCAGTTACTCAGCCCCAGAGACCTCACCCTGTGTCTTCAGAGAAAGGGTGAGCCCATGTCACCAGTGTCTGAGTGACTTCCTAAAGTCCGTGTGTGACTAGACACTCCTCTTAACATTTCAGCAGGCAGGGCTCATGAGTGAGATGCCTGCCTGCTGTAAGATGGGACGTACTCCTCACAAGAAAAGCTCCTAGCTGCTCTCACTGAGGTGAGGATGTGGTCTCAGGGCCCCGCCCCTCGCCCACCAGAGCCCCCTGCACAGTTGCATCAGTTGGGTGCTATTAGTATCCATGTTTAGATGTTTCTGTCCTCTGCCTTCTACTTAGATTTGTGTTTTGAGCCCACTGTCTTAGAGCGTGCTATAAGAAGTTTCTGGCCTCAGGGCCACAGAGTATATTTGTGGCAGAGTGAGGGGAGGGTGCAGCGCTTGCAGCACACTGAAGTCCAGTGTGGCGAGGCCAAGGCTGTGCCAGCCCATTGCTCAGCTCCCTAGGAAACAAGGAGAACAATGCCCACCTCCAGTGCATAGCACAGAGACCTTGGCTTAGGGAGTGAGGGGGAAAGAAGGTCTGAGAGGAGACTGGAGAGAAGCACAGGGAAGAGAGAAGGCAAGCTGATGCAGAGTTGAGGATTCGAATCTAAGTACAAGGACAGTGTTTGAATCTAAATTCAAAGCCAATGAGGATGTTGAGCAGGATTTTGAAAGACTGTTCTGCAGCTCTGGCTGTGGGAGAGTGGATTTGAGGGGATAGAAAAGTGATATCCATGGAGGCTGGTTTTAAGGCTCTTGCTGTAATCTTTGAACAAAATGGGGTTAGGTTGGTTTAAATGGAGAATGGAGAGAAGCAGGTGAACCAGGGAGACACTTGGGAAGTAGGTTGGTGAGTGGAAATACATTGATTGGACATAAGGACTAAGGGAGAGGGAGGTGGCACGGATGAGGCCAAGGTCATCTTGCACAGCCAGCGCATTTCTCACCTCTGGAGGCTGAGGTTAGTACTTGCCTCCTGAGGCTTGAGTGACTTGCTCAAGTCTAGAAACAGGACCCAGCACTCTTGTCCCTAAGCTCTGTCCATCATGCTGTGTCAGGCCTGATATCTCTGACTGAGTGTGACCACCATCATATTAGATAGATTTCCATTGCCAGCACGTGATTTCAGTCAACAACAGAAGTACAAGCA
>NW_011485703.1:3922-4559 GCF_000754665.1 Bison bison bison | reverse complement strand
AATACAGTTCCCTATGCTACACAGCAGGTTTTTAGTTATGTATTTTATATACAGTAGGGTGTATATGTCAATCCCACTCTCTCAATTTATTCCTTCCCTCCATCCCCTGGTAACCACAAGTTTGTTTTCTACATCTGTGACTCTCCTTCTGTTTTATCAATGAGTTCATCTGCACACAACATTTTTTTTTTAGATTCTACATATAAGTGTTATCATGTGATATTTGTCTTTCTGTTTGACTTACTTCACTCATTATGACAATCTCTAGGTCCATTCATGTTGCTGCAAATGCCATTATTTTGTTCTTTTTATGACTGAGTAATATTCTGTTGTATATATGTACCACATCTTCTTTATCCATTTCTCTGTTGATGGACATTTAGGCTGCTTCCATCTCTTGGCTATTGTAAATAGTGCTTCAATGAACATTAGGGTGCATGTATCTTTTCTAACCATGGTTTTCTCTGGATAGATGCCCAGGAGTGGGACTGCTGGGTCATGTGGTAGGTCTAGTTTTAGTTGTTTAAGGGGCCTTCACACTGCTTTCTATAGTGGCTGTGTCGATTTACATTCCCATCCACAGTGTAGGACAGTCCCCTTTTCTCCACACCAACTCCAGCATTTACTGTTTGTAGAT
>NW_011485703.1:2341-3800 GCF_000754665.1 Bison bison bison | reverse complement strand
TGAGGTGATATCTCGTTGTAGTTTTGATTTGCATTTTTCTAATAATTAGCGATGTTGAGCATCTTTTCATGTGCCTCTTGGCCGTCTGTTTGTCTTTGGAGAAATCTCTATTTAGATCTTCTGCCCATTTTAAAAAATATTTTAAAATTTTGGTTTGGCTGCACGGGGCCTTGTTGCTGCGTGCAAGCTTTCTCTAGTTGTGGCGAGCAGGGCTCCTCTCGGGTTGTGGTGTGCAGTCTTCTCATTGCCACGGCCTCTCCTGTTGGAGAGCATGGGCTCTAGGGCATGGGCTCAGTAGTTGTGGCTCACAGGCTTAGTTGCTTTGCAGGATGTGGAATTTTAATCCATTTCGAGTTTATATTTTTGCATGGTGTTAAGGAATGTTCTAATTTCATTTTTTTACATGTAGGTACATGTAGGTGTCCAGTTTTCCCAGCACCATTTATTGACAAGGATGTCTTTTCTCCATTGTACAGTCTGCCCCCTTTGTGATAGAGTAATTGACCACAGGTGTGTGGGTTTATTTCTGAGTTTTCTATCCTGTTCCATTGATCTATATATCTGCTTTTGTGACAGTACTATCCTGTTTTGATGACTGTAGCTTTCTAGTATAGTCTGAAGTCAGGAAGCTTGATTCCTCTAGCTCCATTTTTCTTTTTCAAGATTGCTTTGAGAATTTGGAGTCTTTTGTGTCTCCATCCAAATTTAAAATTTCCGTTGTAGTTCTATGAAAAATGCCATTTGTACTTTGATAGGGATTTTATTGAATCTGTAGAGTTTGTTGGGTAGTATAGGCATTTTGACAGTATAGGTTCTTCCTATCCAAGAACATGATATATCTTTCCATTTATGTCATATTTATTTCGCCAGGTTCTTGTCTTTGATAACACTTGGGACTTCTTTACGGCCTTGTATTGGTGCACTCAAATATATCTTTGAGGACTTTAAGGAAGTTCCATGAGAACTTGGCACCCTCTGTGCTTGTTTGTTTCTTCTCAGTCCCAGTAGAGTACAGATGAAAAGGCCTTCGTGTGGTGAAACCACCATTGAGAGTAGATTGCTCTTAGAAGGTGCTCTCATCGAGCACCCCCTGGGCATGTCTTTAGATCAGAGACAATAAAAATACCGCATCCTTCTTCTTTTCCTTTGCTATAACATGATGCAGAACTCCCTGGGGAAGAAGGGGAGTTGCTGTGATCTCACAAATTCTTTGACTTGACTGCTATGCTCCATTCACTTACTCATTTAATTTGCATGTATTGAGAACTTTCCATGTGCTAGACACTGGGGCACTGAACTGGGTGCTGGACACATAAAGATGATCAAGACACAGTCTGTGCTTTCAGAGTGCTCCCTTTCCACAAGGAAATGGATATTGAAAATGCTTTTGTTAATGGCAGTCAAGTTTATATTTTAATGGCTGTGGATTCTGCCTGGTGACATCAGGAAAGACTTCCCA
>NW_011485703.1:512-860 GCF_000754665.1 Bison bison bison | reverse complement strand
ATCTTCATGGTTTTGATTCCACTTTCACCAGATAACGTGATTAAATGCTTCTGTTGCTTACAAGTAATCAAACAGCCAACCCACACTGAGCGTCTACTAAATGCCAGGCATTGTGCCAAGTACTTTACATGCATTATCTGATCTAACTGTTACAGCAACCCTGTAGGGTAGGGACAGTAACTATCCCTATTTTACAGATGAGAAAACTGAGGTTTAGAGATGGCAGGTGAGTTGCCCAGCATCTGATGCCTTCTAGGCACAGAGGTATAGCAGTGCTGCATCAAGGCTATGAACAAAGTCCCAGCCCAGAGAAGCTATCAGAACAAAAATTTTCTTCATTACCAAGGA
>NW_011485703.1:0-412 GCF_000754665.1 Bison bison bison | reverse complement strand
CTCTGCAGCTGCTGTGGGCAGGGAAGGGGTTTCCGGGGCAGGAAAGAAGGGCTTGAAATGAGCAAATGCTGAGAGCCAGGTGAGTGCCTGGTGCATCCAGGGAACAGGTCCAGTATGACAAACATGCAGTGTCTGTGGCAGGTAGGGAGTGCCTGGAATTGAGCCTGGCAGAGTCGGCTGGGGCCAGATGTGAAAGCCACCTTGACCTAGGAGCTGCCACTTTGTCCTGGACAGGAAAGTCATTCAAGAAAATGGGTCACCTGAGATCATCTTAGTTGTTTTTTCTTCATCCTGTCTTTTCTATTCGAACAGGGATGTTTGTTCCAACACAGAGAACAGAAGGCATCTCAACGTCAGACATCATCACCAGGATTGTCCGTGACTATGATGTTTATGCCAGACGCAACCTCCA
>NW_011485702.1:9452-10484 GCF_000754665.1 Bison bison bison | reverse complement strand
CAGGAGTGTAATTTTGCTCTGCTTCATAAAACTGCTACTTAAAACTGCTCTGTTTCTCTAATAAATTCTTTCTCTTTGGGAAGACAAAAACAGGAAATCAACGTTCCACTGCTGAAAATATGGATCACATATTTATTACTGTTTATCAGGTTCCAGTTAAAGTTTTTATATTTTATAATGCAAATTTAGAAACTTTTGATTGCTGTGTGATCTAGACAAAGAAAACACAGCAATGGAAGAGGGATTTTCATTCAAATTTCAAGAGACTCTGTGGTAAAATAACTTAGGTCAAGTAAAATAGAAAAGAAAAAGTAAATTTTGGTAAGTTTTTGGTTTTGGTAAATTATTTTAATACTCCTTTTTAGTAAAAGTATTTCCTGAGTTTATTCAAGATGTGGAAGAAATTAAATAGTAATAAAGTAGACAACTTTATTATTGTCACTTGTATTTCCAACCACTAATTTAGTATCTACTCCTTGGAATGCTCCATGGCAGAACTGGGGATGGTAATAAAAAGAAGCCTGAGCCACTGTCCATAGAAGTTAAGTGTCTATAAGTTGCCGCCATATCAAGCAGATGGGGAGATATCCTTTGAGACCTGAACATGTGACAAGTTGAAACCAGGGATGAGAACGAGAGGAGGTTGCAGATTAGAGCAAGTCAAAAGTAAATGCTTTGAGGCAACAAATGTGGGCGTGTTGGCACACTGCAGTTCCCTTGAGGATGTAATTTGAAGTTACGTGGGTTGGTGGGCTAAATGAGGCTGAGTGAATTGAGGGCAGAGGGTGACCCTGAAATGGGGGGTTTAAGTTGAGAAGTTGAAGAATGGAATGGAAGATTACTCTTAATTCTTACTTTGAGACTGTGGGTAAAACAGAGAGACTCTCCACCTGGGACAGGAATAAAATGAATTCTGTGCTCCTGCCCCAGTATAGGGAAACACTGCACAAACTGGGTATTTAACCCCATGCCTCCAGGGTGTTTGCCGGAAAGAAGGATGGTATTTCCTTGAACTGAGATATCTAATACCCA
>NW_011485702.1:5034-5454 GCF_000754665.1 Bison bison bison | reverse complement strand
CTTACTGCAAAATTCAGACTTAAGTTGAAGAAAATAGGGAAAACCACTAGGCCATTGAAATATGACCTAAATCAAGTTTCTTATGATTATACAGTGGAGGTGAGGAATAGTTTCGAGGGATATGATCTTGTAGGAAGACTGCCTGAAAAACTAAAGATGAAGGTTCAGAACAAGGTATAGGAGGTGGTAACCAAAACCATCCACAAGAAAAAAATTGAAATAGGCTAAATGGTTGTCTGAGAAAGTCTTACAAATACCTGAGAACAAAAGGAAGCAAAAGGCAAAGGAAAGATATACCAATCTGAATGCAGATTTCCAAAGAACAGCAAGGAGTAATAAGAGAGCATTTTCAAGTGAACAATGCCAAGAAATAGAGGGAAAAAATAGAATGGGAAAGACTAGAGTTCTCTTCAAGAAAAT
>NW_011485702.1:0-603 GCF_000754665.1 Bison bison bison | reverse complement strand
CCAATCCTCCGGAAAGCTGCCCCGGAACTCCGCCCGCCCCGGCCTCGCCTCTGCTGTCCGCCGGGAACACAGAACCACATGAGAGGAAGTTACGACCACGCGCACATGCTGGGGCTGCGAAGCCAACTTTGAGAGCAGCTGCCGTCTTAGAGAACTGCCGCGTAGGGTGCCCAGATGGAGGACTCCCTGGTCTCATCAGGTGTCCAAGTGTGCGGTGACATAAGTTACAAGTGTGGGAACACACGTCCAGCATGACCAAGCCTTTCCCTCTGAAAAGAGGGGGCCGGACAACCCCCAGCCATCCTGCCCCTGCTCTCCCCTGGAAGATTCGGGCCTGCATCTTAAGCCCTAAGTCCATCCACTTTACGCAGGTGGTCTCTGAGAGGAAGGCTTCGGTCCAGGGCTGGTGGACTACACTTCTGCTGAGTAGAGGGAAAGCCCTGAGCCCTGTAGCTAAAGGAGGGATCATCGGTGGGGACTGAGGGTATCCACACCCCAGAATGGCGGCCACGGCGAAACCCCCACCCCCTGCGACTTGGCCTCGGAGCATCGGGTAGGATCCAGGCAGGTCTAACGGCTGCGGGTCACCCTTGCTGTGATCTT
>NW_011485701.1:66639-67078 GCF_000754665.1 Bison bison bison | reverse complement strand
CATCTATTTCCCATGAAGTGGTGGGACCGAATGCCATACATAACTACTGCAAAAATGATAGCTTTGGCTATATGGACCTTTGTTGGCAAAGTGATGTCTCTTCTTTCTAATACACTGTCTAGGTTTGTCATAGCTTTTCTTCCAAGGAGCAAGGGTCTTTTAATTTCATGGCTGCACTCAATATCCACAATGATTTTGGAGTCCAAGAAAATAAATTATGTCATTGTTTCTACTTTTCCCACATTTATTAGCCATGAAGTTGAGAGGGTAACAGGTAGGAAGGCTAGGTGCCCCCAAGTGGAGGAAATAAACTGCAAGTGGCAGATTTTTTTTCCCCTTCTCTATACAAAATAAAAGGAAGTTTCTTTTTTTTAATTTAAATTTATTTATTTTAATTGGAGGCTAATTACTTTACAATATTGTATTGGTTTTGCCATAC
>NW_011485701.1:65358-65757 GCF_000754665.1 Bison bison bison | reverse complement strand
AGTGGGTTTCCATTTCCTTCTCCAATGCATGAAAGTGGAAAGTGAAAGTGAAGTCGCTCAGTCGTGTCCTACTCCCAGCAACCCCATGGACTGCAGCCTACCAGGCTCCTCCATCCATAGGATTTTCTGGGCAACAGTACTGGAGTGGGGTGCCACTGCCTTCTCCCAGATATATAACTCCTTGCTAAAAAAATAGCAAGAGGGGCAGTCTTTCTGTCCCTTTCTGATATCTATATCAGAAACTTCCTCTGTCTCTTTAATATTTTAATAAAACTTTATTACACGAAAGCTTTGAGTGATCAAGCCTTGTCTTTAGCCCCGGATCAAAATCTTCTCCTCTGGAGGTCGCAAATCCGGTGTAGCTCATGGCTCGCAACCAGACCTTTCAAAGTGATGGGA
>NW_011485701.1:63418-64100 GCF_000754665.1 Bison bison bison | reverse complement strand
ACAGGGTATGGGGAGGGAGGAGGGAGGAGGGTTCAGGATGGGGAACACATGTATACCTGTGGCGGATTCATTTCGATATTTGGCAAAACCAATACAATATTGTAAAGTTTAAAAATAAAATAAAATTTAAAAAAAAAAAAAAGGTCAACCATAAAAATTTGAGGTTTTACTTTCATTGTCCAGTAGGTGACAGTATAGCAATTACAAATTTCTTCTGCCTGAACTTCCTTTGTTTTCTGTTCTGCTCGTTCCACCTTCTATCGCCTTTATCAGAGGTGTCATCCTGAGACTTAGTTATTGTTTCTGGTGTCTCTTGGACTGTTGTTACCTTGCTGCTGACAGTGTGGCTGGCATGTTCCCTGGTACTCTGGGTGGGTAGATTTTCTGATGCACCTGGGAACTCCTGGGACATATGAAGCCATAAGGTTAGAGTGATGGTAGGTGGTGGAGCTGGGGTTATAAGGGTGCTATGGCATGTTCCTGGTGGCTCAGATGGTAAAAAATGCATCTGCAGTGCAGGAGACTCAGGTTTGATCCCTAGGTAGGGAAGATCCCCTGGAGAAGGAAGTGGCTACTCACTCCAGTATTCTTGTCTGGAGAATTCCATGGAAAGAGGAGCCTGGTAGCTATAGTCCATCTTGTCACAAAGAGTCAAACAGACTGAAGTGACTTAGCATGCACA
>NW_011485701.1:61849-62444 GCF_000754665.1 Bison bison bison | reverse complement strand
ATTGTGGTCACACTTATGCTGAACCCCTTCATCTACAGTCTGAGAAATAAAAACTTAAAGAGGGGTTTAAACGTGTTCTTTGGAAAGGTAAGTATAAAGGGTCCAGTTGTCCTAGGGCTTAAGGAGTACCTGTGATAGCAGAGCTCAAATTCTTAGCCAAATGTTGCCAATGTTTTGTCAGACTGTGAAGATTGAACGTACCTCTTCTATTTTTTCTTGGAATTTATATTTTGATTTTAGCCTCTTTATATAATTTAGATAACTCCTCTTTTTTTAATTTAAATTTACTCTCTTAAGTTTTGTTATATCTATGAGTGCCAAGTTGTTGTTTTTTTTCCTTCTAATTTCCCTTTGTGTGTTAATCACACAGTCGTGTCTGACTCTGAGGCTCCCTAGACTGTAGCCCATCATGCTCCTCTGTCCATGGGATTCTCCCAGCAAGAACACTGGGGTCAGTTGCTATTTCCTTCTCCAGGGGATCTTCCTGACCCAGGGATCAAACCTGCATTGTCAGACAGATTCTTTACCACAGGGAAAGCCAACCTGAGGAAGTATACGAATAAGTTTTTCTGCCTTGTTATGTAATTATTATAAA
>NW_011485701.1:61206-61749 GCF_000754665.1 Bison bison bison | reverse complement strand
ATCAGAAGACTGGATGGCATCACTGACTCGATGGACATGAGTCTGGGTGAACTCCGGGAGTTGGTGATGCTCAGGGAGGCCTGGTGTACTGCGATTTATGGAGTCGCAAAGAGTCGGACACGACTGAGCAACTGATCTGATCTGATCTGATGTACAGATATGAGAGATGGACCATAATAAAGAAGATTAAGCATGAAAGAATAGATGCTTTTGAATTGTGGTGCTGGAGAAAACTCTTGAGAGTCCCTTGGACTGCAAGGAGATCCAACCAGTCCATCCTAAAGAAAATCTGTCCTGAATATTCATTGGAAGGACTGGTACCGAAGCTGAAGCTCCAATACTTACCATGTGATGTGAAGTCAGTCTTTCCCAACTCCATGTGAAAGATAGTGATGCTGGGAAAGATTGAGGGCAAGAGGTGAAGGGAATGAGAGAAGATGAGATGATCGGATGGCATCACTGACTCCATAGACATGAGTTGGAGCAAACTCTGGGAGACAGCTAAGGATGGGGAAGCCTGGAATGCTGCAGTTCATGTGGTTG
>NW_011485701.1:59455-60847 GCF_000754665.1 Bison bison bison | reverse complement strand
AAACCAAAACAAAATTTTAAAGTAAAAAAAAAAAAAAAAAGAATATGAGACCTTATCTTTGATGTGAATTACTTTTCCTATCTTAACCTCTCAAAATAAAACTGCATTTACATTTATGTATCCAGTGTGTGCACACAGGAGAAGGCAATGGCACCCCACTCCAGTACTTTTGCCTGGAAAATCCCATGGACGGAGGGGCCTGGTGGGCTGCCGTCTATGGTGTCGCACAGAGTCGGACATGACTGAGCGACTTCACTTTCACTTTTCACTTTCATGCACTGGAGAAGGAAATGGCAACCCACTCCAATGTTCTTGCCTAGAGAATCCCAGGGACAGGGGATCCTGGTGGGCTGCCTTCTATGGGGTCACACAGTGTCGGACACAACTGAAGCGACTTAGCAGCAGCAGCAACCAGTGTGTGCACACAGGCTTAGTCATGTCCTACTCTTTGTGACCCCAAGGACTGTAGCTTGCCAGGCTTCTCTGTCCATGAAATTCTCCAGGCAAGAGTATTGGAATGGGTTGCCATTTTCTCTTCTAGGGGATCTTTCCAACCCAGAGATTGAACCCAAGTCTCCTGTGTCTTCTGCATTGACAGGTGGATTCTTTACCACTGTGCCACCTGGGAAGCCGATCAATGAACCAGTAAATAAGACAAATATTTCAAATTTCTTCCAATTCTCTTCTTCAATGCGGTTGAAGTGGGGTTCCATTACAAAATACCTTTATCCATGGGAAACTAAAGAACTGAATCAAGCTGTCTCTCAGTAACATGTTACTACACTAATGGCTTTAAAAATTAAAGCTCTAGAGATAAGATGCGGATATTCCTTGCATTGGATTGAACAGAAGATATCTGGGAGAGCTGAGACCCATCTGGACACTCCAGGGAAGAAGGCATTACCTTCCTAGATCACTATCTAGGGGCACCTTCATGCCTTGTCTTATGGTCCTTCCATTTTCATAGCCAGCATCATAGCATCTTAAAATCTATCTCTGACACCACTTTTTCCTCTCTTTTCCACATATAGAGAACCATTGCAATTACTCATACCAATGAGCATAATTCAAGTTAATCTTCTCATCATAAGGATGATAATTTGCTAATTTATTTTATCATTTACCTTTATTTTTCTTTATGTAAGTTAAACCACTCAACTGCTGTCTCGTATACAGGGTTATTGTTACCATCTTTCTAAATTCCATATATATGTGTTAGTAAGAGACACTGATGTATAGAACAGTCTTTTGGACTCTGTGGGAGAGGGAGAGGGTGAGATGATTTGGGAGAATGGCATTGAAATATGTATAATATCATATATGAAACGAGTCACCAGTCCAGGTTTGATGCATGATACTGGATGCTTGGGGCTGGTGCACTGGGACGACCCA
>NW_011485701.1:58030-59355 GCF_000754665.1 Bison bison bison | reverse complement strand
GCAGATCAGGTGGTCTGGTATTCCCATCTCTTGAAGAATTTTCCACAGTTTATTGTGATCCACACAGTCAAAGGCTTTAGCATAGTCAATAAAGCAGAAATAGATGCTTTTCTGCAACTCTATTGCTTTTTCCATGATCCAGCAGATGCTGACAATTTGATCTCTGGTCCCTCTGCCTTTTCTAAAACCAGCTTGAACATCAGGAAGTTCACGGTTCACATATTGCTGAAGCCTGGCTTGGAGAATTTTGAGCATGCTATTGATACTTCACAGAATAAGCTTCTCTAAATTTAGACAGACAATCCATACAATGTGCTAAGATGGGTTAAAATATTTTATAATGAGGGGATAAATTACAACTATTTACTTCAGATATAAATATGGAATTCTTAATGGTTTTAACTGAGCTTCCCAGGTGGTGCAATGATGAAGAATGTGCCTGCCAATGCAGCAGACACAAGAGACATGAATTTGATCCCTGGGTTGGAAGATCACCTAGACTAGGGAATGGCAACCCACTCCAATATTCTTGCCTGGAAAATTCCATGGTCAGAGAAGCCCGGTGAGTTACAGTTTGTGGGTTCTCAAAGAGCACACACACTGAGCGACTGAGCACAAACACACACACACACACACACACACGCACACACACACACACATATACATGAGAAACCAAAGAGGGCACTGCCCAATGTTTTGGATTACAGAAACGAAGTAGTCCCTCTTATAAAAAGGGAAATAAAATTTTGATAAGAATATTATGGGCTGTGTCCTTACAAAATGTCAATGCACTGACCAGCAAAGAGAACGATTCAAGACAGTTACCTCAGTCTCACTTATTGGAGAAATCTCAAAGTTGGGGTTGGGATAAGATGCTGGGAGTTTAGACTCTGGCAGGATTAGAGATAATGGAGAAGAATTAATAAAAACTGAATTTGCCTGGCTTATAACCTGGTCTCCTGGGAACAGAGAATGAACAGGAAAAACAAAACAAAACAAAACTTTTTGTCCAGATTAAGTCCCACAGGGAATTCATGTGCCTGTAGGTCATTTATCAAGAGGGAAATGTACCTAATGAGCACATGTAGAGCATTGTAGATGTCTCCTCTGCTGCATCCCTGAGCTTGTACAGCCTGGGCGTGGAGTAGACTAACTGTTGCATTTGGAGTCCTAAGTCTGAGTAAAGAAGCAGTGCTTGACCCCCTCCTTCCTGCTCTCTCAGCTGAAGACAGAGCTTCAGTCTCCATCATCATCCGCCCAGAAGGGATTCAGACTTCCATAAGGAGCCCTCTGTTCATAGTCCCATGCAGGTGAGTCTGAGACCT
>NW_011485701.1:56076-57913 GCF_000754665.1 Bison bison bison | reverse complement strand
TCCTCCAAGGGATCTTCCCGACCCAGGGATCGAATCTGCATCTCTCACATTTGCTGCATTGGCAGGGAGGTTCTTTACTACTAGTGCCACCTGGGAAGTCCTAAATATATCGGGTATTAGCTTTGGAGTGATGCAGAATGAATTTAAGACATTCTTTTATGACTTTTATGGTGGGGATTTTTTTTTTTTTTCTCACCAACTGCTTGTTTGCCATTTAGTTATTTTATTAGGTACAAATGTATTTGAGAGGAATTGTGAGTCTATATAAATTTTGTGTGGTCAAATCTAGCAATCATTTATATTATATTTTATGCATTTCTAGTATATCAATACTACAAAAATATAAGAAAGTGAAGTTCAAATTCTGGCTCTAACTGTGGATGACTTCGTCCCCCAGGGTACATCTAACAATGTCCAGAGTCTTTTATGACTGTGACATATTGAGGGCTCGATAAATGTCAGGGATGCTGTAAACATCCCACAATGCACAGGACAGACCCTCACCTCAAATAATGATCTGGTCTAGAATGTCAATTGTGCCAACTCTGGGGAACCCTGAATTAAAGAATACCTGTATTTTGAATATTTATTGCTATCTTCAATTTTTTCCTTAAAATGTTGTAACATTTTCTTTACATTTCCTGCCAGAGAAGTTATAGAGGACTCCTAGTTCAGAAGCACTCAGCCCCAAACTGACAAATATATTTTCCACAGGAGAATGATATGAAAGAGATTCTGTGTTGCTTTCTCAAGTCATATACTAGATTAGAGCAAAACTTTGAGTATGTGGTCACCATTTTGATTTCCCTATAATTATTTTATACCCATATATTACATGTCATTCTGTCTATAGTAAATAGACTTTCAAATACTTTTTTTAAACAAATGATTGCTTTTCAATTGACTTTTGGGGCATATTCTTGACCAAAAATTTTAAGAATATTTTAGTTAGATTGGTGGGTGAGTGGAAGGGAGATTACATACCAAAACATTCTATGAATGTAATATATCATATTATTCTTATTTGTAGGTCACTGTCAATGTAATTAATTCATATCAATGTCATGAATCATTACTGTTATATCTACTGCTCAATTAATTTTCAATACTTCATTTAATTTTTCTTATTACACTTGCTTCAGAATCATACTATTTAACCTGGTTTCATTCTCTTTGTCATATTTTTACTTCCTAGCTTTTCATTTTTCTAAATTACTTTTGGTACAAGTGCACATCTAGTCACACACTTGTGTGTATAATTCAATGTCCTCAGATGACTAGTACAAAGGACATTACTCAGTGATAAGAGTAAAATTGTTACACTGTGGGTAGGTTTTATATGGATGGACCATACAGATCATTAGTTGTTGGATGAAAAGCAGAAGTAGGACTAGAGTGTGCCCACAGGACTTATGGGAAAAGTGATCAAAACCCAAGCATAACAAAGAGATGATGTCACTCTTTGGGAAAAGGGAGAGTCTTGCCTTGTCTACTGTCAGACCTATAAAACCAATTAGTCAAATAGGTATTAAGCAACCCCAGAAAAATAAGTATTTCTGCCTGATATTAAAGAAGGTCAATATTCAATCCATATTTCATTATGCTTTTTATATATCCATTTGTGAAATGTTGGCTCAGTCCTTTTGCCCACTTTCTGTTGGGCTATCCAATCTTCAAATGTTTCAAATCATAAAGATATCACTATTTTATCATTTGAATAAATATTTTTGATTTGTTATTATTTTTCCTGGATATCCAGGAAAAAATAAATTAAAACAAACAAATAAACAAACAAAAAAAACAGCACATGAAATGTCACCAGGACCGAAGAAACCTC
>NW_011485701.1:51480-55656 GCF_000754665.1 Bison bison bison | reverse complement strand
TATATATATAGAGAGAGAGAGAGAGAGAGAGAGATGTACATACATTGAACAAGTTTTTTATTTTATATTGGAGTAAAGCCAATTAACAATGTTGTGATAGTTTCAGATGAACAGCAAAGGGACTCAGCCATACTTATACGTGTATCCATTCTCCCCTAAACTCCCCTTCCATCCAGACTGAGACAACATGGAGCAGAGTTCCCTGTGTTATGCAGCAGGACCTTGTTGGTTATCCACTTTAAATATAGCACTGTGTTCATGTCCATCCCAAACTCTCTAACTGTCCCTTCCCCTCATCTTTCCCCCTGGCAACCATAGGTTCACATTCAACTACTTCTTAATGATCTTTAATACAAGTGTAAAATGGCCATACCAAAATTAAATTCCAAGTATATTGGTACCAAGAATACTTACAAACTGGAATTTTTGGATACCACTTTATATAACCTGATCTTATCAATGGGAGTTGTATCAAACTCTAACTTAATCAAGGTAGCTAGGGATGAGGGGTGAAAAACATAGAAGTAACATAGCTTAGATGGCCAGTGTCTACTGTGTGTGTGTGTGTGTGTGTGTGCCTGTGTGTGTGTGTGCGCATGTGTGTGCCTGTGTGTGTGTGTGCCTGTGTGTATGTGTGTGTGTGTGTGCCTGTGTGTGTGTGTGGTGCCTGGTGGAGTATGAGAAGTCCTCATAGCGGTGGTACTGAGTTCATGTATTCCAAGGTGACTCCAAGAATCTGCCTGCATTCAGGAGACCTGGGGCCAATCCCTGGGTTGGGAAGATCACCTGAAGGAGGGCATGGGAACCCACTCCAGTATTCTTGACTGGAGAATCCCATGGGCACAGGAGCCTGGCGGGGTGTAGTCCTCGGGGTCATAAAGAGTCAGACATGCCTGAAGCAGCTGGGCACAGCAAGGTCAACAAAAGTGATATATTTAAACACATTGGACATCCCTGCCATAATTTCATAAAGTACTAGTTACATGCAGTGGATGAAAGTCTTATGATTTGAAGTTTCAGCACCACCAGGGAAGTCACCTTGTTCCTCAGCATCCTCTGACACCATCTCTCCTCATTCCCTCTTGCCCTGTGCCCTCCCCACATTGGTTTCCTTTTTTCTCTTAAACTTGAACACTTTAAACAAGCACTTTCCTCAGTGAATTTGCACTGGCTATCCTCCCCATCAAGCATACACTTCACCTGATATGTTCATGGCTCCTACTCTTTCATCCTTGAATCTAAAAAACAGCATGCCTTCTCTGCTCTTTCCATAAAACCTTTCAGGTTTCTTCATAGCAACAGTCAACATTCAGAAGTTAACTTATAAGCTATATATATATACATATTCAATATATATTCACATATATATTCACATATATATGGACTTCTCTGGTGGCTCAGCAGTAAAGAACCCGCCTGCAATGCAGGAAACTCAGAAGACCGGGGTTCTATGTTTGAGTGGGGAAGATCCCTGAGGAAGGCATGGCAACCCACTCCAATGTTCTTGCCTGGAAAACCTCATGGACAGAAGAGCCTGGAGGGCTACAGTGCATGGAGTGGGAAAGAAGCCCCTGAGCACACACATACCCACACACATATAAGACTTATGTTTACTTTGTGACTGGATTCTTAGAGATTTTGTTGTTTAGGACCCTATACTCATTGCCAAGACATCACCTGGAACATGATCATCACTCAGTTCATAATCCCCAAATGAATGAAAGTATTTCTTATGTGGAATAGATGACATCCCGGGAAAGAAGCAGGAAGTGGGACAACCTTGTCAGTTCCAGATGACACAGAAATTCCCTAAAGGGGAGCAAATCCATGAACAAAGCAGAACTTAGTTAAGCAAATATATTTAAATACAATTAGGCAAAATATAAATAATAGTTTTTCAATGATGTGAGCAATGTCTTTTTTTGTGAAAATTAGACATGATATTTCCCCCTTTCCTTTAGGTCACCTCCACCACATGGTACCAAGGAACCTAACAAATGTTTCAGGTTTTCTTCTTCTGGGATTCTCAGAGGAAACAGACCTGCAGCCCATCATATTTGGGCTTTTCCTCTCCATGTACCTGATTACTGTGTTTGGAAACCTGCTCATCATCCTGGCCGTCAGCTCAGACTCCCACCTGCACAACCCCATGTATTTCTTCCTCTCCAACCTGTCCTTTGTAGACATCTGTTTCACCTCCACGACCATCCCAAAGATGCTGTGGAACATCCAGACCCAGAACAAAGTTATCACCTATGAAGGTTGCATCACCCAGGTGTATTTTTTCACAATTTTTTTAGGGATGGATGACTTCCTCCTAACGGTGATGGCTTTTGACCAATTTGTAGCCATCTGCCACCCCCTGTACTACAAGGTCATCATGAGTGCCCAGCTCTGTGGACTGCTGGTTCTTGTTTCCTTGGTCATCAATGTCCTACATTCCTTCTTGCAAACTTTAATGGTGTTGAGTTTGTCCTTCAGCAGAGAGGTGATAATCCCTCACTATTTCTGTGAACTGAAACAGTTGGTCCAACTTGCCTGTTCTGACACTCTTCTTAATGACATGGTGATATATTTTGCTACTGTCCTGCTGGGAGGTGCTCCCTTAGCTGGTATCCTTTACTCTTACTCTAGGATAGTTTCCACCATATGTGAAATCTCATCAGCTCAGGGGAAGTATAAAGCATTTTCCACTTGTGCATCTCATCTCTCAGTTGTCTCTTTATTTTATTGTACGTGCTTAGGAGTATACCTTAGCTCTGGTGCTACCCAAAGCTCACATTCAAGTGCAACGGCCTCGGTGATGTACACTGTGGTCACACCCATGCTGAACCCCTTCATCTACAGTCTGAGGAACAAGGACATAAAGACTGCTCTGAAAGCATTCTTTAGGAGGACAATAATTAAAACACCAGTTGTCCTAAGCTGATGAAGGGAGCATGACTGGAAGATTTAAAACCTCACAGGTAAAAATTGCAATTTTTGAGATCAGATTGTGGAAGCAGATGTTGCTTTGTCCTTTATTTCTTGAAATTTCCATTTATTTGATCTCACCTCTTTCATATAATTTATGTAACTCATTTGATTAAGCTTAGTGATTTCCCTCTTATTCAAGAGTTATTTAAATAAAGGATAGTCATGAGTTGTACTGCTCCTATGTGGGAAAACTACTGAAAACATTCACCGCTATCTGTGTGTTTATAACAAGGAAAATTTCAGACCATTGATTTCATGTTTGTGTACATCATTCCTTTGTATTATCACTTTAGCTGCTTTTTCTGATGTTTTGGACTTTGACATACACTGTGTATTGCTAGTTGTCCCTGTATTTTATTTGCCTCTTTAGGATTCTCTTCCTTATTCAGTTTTGTTTCCACAATACCTATCATGTGTGTCCATGCTTTGCTCAGTCATGTCTCTTTGTAACTTTTTATATTTTATTTTATTTTTTTTAATTAATTTTATTTTATTTTTAAACTTTACAATATTGTATTGGTTTTGCCAAATATCAAAATGAATCCACCACAGGTATACATGTGTTCCCCATCCTGAACCCTCCTCCCTCCTCCCTCCCCATACCATCCCTCTGGGTCGTCCCAGTGCACCAGCCCCAAGCATCCAGTATCGTGCATTGAACCTGGACTGGCAATTCGTTTCATACATGATATTTTACATGTTTCAATGCAATTCTCCCAAATCTTCCCACCCTCTCCCTCTCCCACAGAGTCCATAAGACTGTTCTATACATCAGTGTCTCTTTTGCTGTCTCGTATACAGGGTTATCGTTACCATCTTTCTAAATTCCATATATATGTGTTAGTATACTGTATTGGTGTTTTTCCTTCTGGCTTACTTCACTCTGAATAATAGGCTCCAGTTTCATCCACCTCATTAGAACTGATTCAAATGTATTCTTTTTAATGGCTGAGTAATACTCCATTGTGTATATGTACCACTGCTTTCTTATCCATTCATCTGCTGATGGACATCTAGGTTGATTCCATGTCCTGGCTATTATAAACAGTGCTGCAATGAACACTGGGGTACACGTGTCTCTTTCCCTTCTGGTTTCCTCAGTGTGTATGCCCAGCAGTGCGATTGCTGGATCATAAGGCAGTTCTATTTCCAGTTTTTTAAGGAATCTCCACACTGTTCTCCAGAGTGGCTGTACTAGTT
>NW_011485701.1:31975-51380 GCF_000754665.1 Bison bison bison | reverse complement strand
TAGAGCCTGAAGTCAGGTAGGTTGATTCCTCCAGTTCCGTTTTTCTTTCTCAAGATCGCTTTGGCTATTCGAGGTTTTTTGTATTTCCATACAAATTGTGAAATTATTTGTTCTAGCTCTGTGAAGAATACTGTTGGTAGCTTGATAGGGATTGCATTGAATCTATAAATTGCTTTGGGTAGTATACTCATTTTCACTATATTGATTCTTCCAATCCATGAACATGGTATATTTCTCCATCTATTACTGTCCTCTTTGATTTCTTTCACCAGTGTTTTATAGTTTTCTATATATAGGTCTTTCGTTTCTTTAGGTAGATATATTCCTAAGTATTTTATTCTTTTCATTGCAATGGTGAATGGAATTGTTTCCTTAATTTCTCTTTCTGTTTTCTCATTATTAGTGTATAGGAATTCTGCCAGGCTCCTCTGTCCATGGGATTCTCCAGGCAAGATAACTGGAGCGAGTTGCCATTTCCTCCTCCAGGGGATCCTCCTGAACCAGGGATTGAACACCATATCTTAGGTCTCCTGCATTGGCAGACAGGGGTTCTTTACCACTAGCGTCAGCTGGAAAGCCCCTGAGGCATCAAGTTCAGTTCAGTTCAGTCGCTCAGTCACATCTGACTCTTTGCAAGCCCATGGACTGCAGCACTCCAGTCTTCCCTGCCCATCACAAACTGCTGGAGTTTACTCAAACTCATGTCTATTGAGTCAGTGATGCCATCCAACCATCTCATCCCCTTCTCCTCCCACCTTCAATCTTTCCCAGCATCAGAGTCTTTTCAAGTGATTCAGTTCTTTACATCAGGTGGCCAAAGTATTGGAGTTTCAGCTTTAGTATCAGTCCTTCCAATGAATATTCAAGACTGATTTCCTTGAAGATGGACTTGTTGGATCTTCTTGCTGTCCAAGGGACTCTCAAGAGTCTTCTCCAAACCATAATTCAAAAGTATCAATTATTTGACCCTCAGCTTTCTTTATAGTCCAATGTTCACATCCATACATGACCACTGGATAAACCATATC
Organism: Bison bison bison; assembly: GCF_000754665.1. NCBI lineage: Eukaryota > Metazoa > Chordata > Mammalia > Artiodactyla > Bovidae > Bison > Bison bison. The sequence continues at coordinate 50,352 of NW_011485701.1, read as the reverse complement.
TTTGACTAGATGGACCTTTGTTGGCAAAGTAATGTCTCTGCTTTTCAATATGCTATCTAGGTTGGTCATAACTTTCCTTCCAAGGAGCAAGTGTCTTTTAATTTCATGACTGCAGTCACCATCTGCAGTGATTTTGAAGCCCCCCAAAACAAAGTCTGACACTGTTTCCACTGTTTACCCATCTATTTTCCATGAGTTGATGGGACCAGATGCCATGATCTTAGTTTTCTGAATGTTGAGCTATAAGCCAACTTTTTCACTCTCCTCTTTCACTTTCATCAAGAGGCTCTTTAGTTCTTCTTCGCTTTCTGCCATAAGGGTAGTGTCATCTGCATATCTGAGGTTATTGATATCTCTCCAGACAATCTTGATTCCAGCTTGTGCTTCATCCAGCCCAGTGTTTCTTATGATGTACTCTTCATATAAGTTAAATATAAAGCCTTGACACACTCTTTTCCTTATTTGGAACAGTCTGTTGTTCCATGTCCAGTTTTAACTGTTGCTTCTTGACCTACATACAGATTTCTCAAGAGGCAGGTCAGGTCGTCTGGTATTCCTATCTCTTGAAAATTTTTCCACAGTTTGTTGTGATCCACACAGTCAAAGGCTTTGGCATGGTTTATAAAGCAGAAGTAGATGTTTTTCTGGAACTATCTTGCTTTTTCAATGACCCAGTAGATGTTGGCAATTTGATCTTTGGTTCCTCTGCCTTTTCTAAATCCAACTTGAACATCTGGAATTTCAAGAAATAGATGGACAACATGAAAATGAAGTATTTTGCAAAGTAACATTAAGTGTATTTAAACATTCTTTTTTTATATCACACATATATATTATATATTATATGTTCTCTTGTAAACTGTACCTGAAGACATGTATATGGTAATATATTTGAATCGTTCAATATAATTATGTGTGTGATATTAAAAAAAAATGTTTAAATACCCTTAATGTTACTTTTGAGTTTTAACATCCTGGAGGCTCAGCAGGCTGAAGGATTCAGGTTAGAACCTTCATGTTTTTCTATCTTTGTCCAGTAGGTGGCGACATGATATAGCTCCCCCCCACCCCCCACCCAATTCTATCTGAGCTGCCTATGGTTATGAATCTGCACTTCAGACCCTCCACGGCCTCTGTCAGAGGAGTTACCCTGTGCCCTAGCTATTGCTTCTTGTGCCTCTGGGGTATGGTACCTTGCTGTTGTCAGTGCTTCTGGTGTGCTGCTTGAGATGCAGGGTGGGTAGTTTTCTGATATGCTTGTGATGCTTTTCTGTGTAGCTTCTCTGAGATCTCCTGAGTCACAGCTTCTGCTGCCGTATGAGGCAGGATGATGGTAGTCGGTGGAGCTGGGGTGGTAGGGGTTCTGTGGCATGTCCAGTGTGGAAAGGCTGACCAGCTGTAACACTGCAGATATGGAGGTGGGAGAGGGGGCCACAGGGTCATGGACACCTAGGTAGCTGGGGGCGGGGTCCCATGCCCCACTGCCACCTCTGTTCCTCCCTCTGCTGCAGACACCCAATGCTGGTATGCCACAGTTGGTGCCCCCTCTCCTGCTGCTTCTACTTTCCTTGGGGTTGAATTTATAAAAACCAAAAGGAAACACAGCCAGTAAGCTCTGAGACTGAATCCATAAGACACCTAAAAGAGGACAAAGCCAGGAAGCTTTGTGATGTTGGTTTTAGTAATATCTTTTCTAGATGTATGTCTCCTCAGGCAAGGGAAACAAAACCAGGAGTAAACAATGATACTATATCATACTAAGAAAACATTGTATAGAAAAGGAAATCATTAACAAAATGAAAAGACAAACTACCAAATGGAAGAAGATATACAAGGGATATATCTGATAAGCAGTTGATGTTAAAATATACAAATAACTCACATAAAAATAGCAACAAAAGAACTAGATTTTAAAATGAGCAAAGAATCTTAATAGGTTTTTTTTTTTTCAAGAATACTGGAGTAGGTAGTCTATCCCTTCTGCCTGGGATCTTCCTGACCCAGGGATCAAACCAGTGTCTCCTTCATTGCAGGTGGATTCTTTACAGCAGAGCTACCAAGGAAGCTCTCAAAAAGACATGCAAATGATCAACTGACACAGAAAGAAATATTTAATATCACTCTAAAAAATCCCCTACTTACAAATGACTTCTGTTCCAAGAGTGTGTTCGTTAAGTCCTATTTGTTCATCAGATCAGATCAAATCAGATCAGTCACTCAGTCGTGTCCGACTCTTTGTGACCCCATGAATCGCAGTACACCAGGCCTCCCTGTCCATCACCATCTCCCGCAGTTCACCCAGACTCATGTCCATCGAGTCAGTTATGCCATCCAGCCATCTCATCCTCTGTCGTCCCCTTCTCCTCTTGCCCCCAATCCCTCCCAGCATCAGAGTCTTTTCCAATGGGTCAACTCTTCGCATGAGGTGGCCAAAGTACTGGAGTTTCAGCTTTAGCATCATTCCTTCCAAAGAAATCCTAGGGCTGATGTCCTTCAGAATGGACTGGTTGGATCTCCTTGCAGTCCAAGGGACTCTCAAGAGTCTTCTCCAACACCACAGTTCAAAAGCATCAATTCTTCGGCGCTCAGCCTTCTTCACAGTCCAAGGCTCACATCCATACATGACCACAGGAAAAACCATAGCCTTGACTAGACAGACCTTATAAGCCCAACAAAGTTAGCCTAGGCACCTAACTTTTACAGATAATGCCAAACGCGAGAACTAATTTACATGGCTGGATATGTGAACACATGGTCACATTTTAAAAGTTAGCAACTTGAAGTTTCATATGTAAGGGACTTACTGTAATTATTAAGGAAATACAAATAAAAACCACAGTGAGAATTTATCTCATGCCTGTTACAATTGCATTATCAAAAAGGCAAGAAATAAGTGTTGGTGATCATATGGAGAAAAGGGAAACCTTTTTATTGTAGAGAGTATCTTTTCTCCATCATATGCTATTGGCTTATTTTAAGTTAATTGTCCATATATGTGTGCCTCGTTGGTGTGAATTTAAATTGGTACAGCTATCATATGATTCAGCTTCTCTGGTGGCTCAGATGGTAAAGAGTCTGCCTGCAATGTGGGAGACCCGGGTTCGATTCCTGGGTCTGGAAGATCCCCTGGAGAAGGAAATGGCAATCCACTCCAGCACTCTTGCCTGGAAAATTCCATGGATGGAGCAGCCTGATAGGCTACAGTCCATGGGGTCGCAAAGAGTCTATTCCACTCCTGAGTATTTATTTCCAAACATGAAAGCACTAATTTTTAAAGATAAATGAACCCTTAAGTTGATCACAGTAGGATTTAAAATAGTCAAGATATAAGGAAAATATCTAGGCCCATCAATGTATGGGCTTCCCTTGTGGCTCAGCTGGTAAATAATCTGCCTGCAATACAGGAGACCCTGGGTTGGAAAGGCTAGCCACTCCAGTATTCTAGCCTGGAGAATTCCATGGACTGTGTAGTCTATGGGGTGGCAAAGACTCAGACATGACTGAGTGACTTTCACTTTCTATCAATGGATGAATGTATAAAAAAGATGTTATACATCTGTATATGAGTATATATGTATATATATACATACATACATACATACACAATGGAATACTACTCAGAATGAAAAAGATGAAAGTTTTCATTTGCAACAATATGGATGAAATTTAAGGGTGTTTTACCAAGTAAAATAAATCAGAGAGAGGAAGACAAATATCCTTTGATTTCACTCATATGTGAAATAGAACAAACAGACAAACAAAGCTAGTAAATGAGCACTCCAAAGCAAACAAGAGCTAACATGTAGGTACAGAGAATAGAGTTCTTTGCATGAGGGAAAGGGGACTGAGGGGAGGGTGAATTGCTTAAAGGGGATGGACATTATCATGATGAATGGAAACTGAAGTTTTGCTTGGGAGTGCTCTGTCCTGTACACAGAAGTAAAAAAAAAAAAGAAATGTTTGTACACATGAAACTTATATGACATTATCTCAATGAATGATATATCATTAAAAATAAATGAAAAAAAATACAGACACATATACATTGGTGTTTTCCAAGATCATTCATCTACTAAAATTGGAAGAAAAAATAAATCATTACTGAATTGAAATTATACCTGTTTGTTGAGATGGCCCTAAGTGAAGCTTTCTTTGTACCTATGTCTTATGAAATGTGACACTGAAGCACTTTTCATTAGGAGGAGGTGTCTCTTTATCCAGCTTTGTATCTGGGCTAGACTTAGGAGTTTTATTTGCTTGAGCCCATAGAATTCTAGGTTCATCAACCTCATCAGAACTGATTCAAATGCATTCCTTTTTATGGCTGAGGAATATTCCATTGTGTATATGTACCACACTACTTCACTCATTCATCTGTTAACAGACATCTATGTTGCTTCCATGTTCTAGCTATTGTAAATAGTGCTAAATGAACAATGGAACACGTGTGTCTTCTTCAATTTTGGTTTCCTCAGGGTATATGCCTAGGAGTGGAATTGATTTATGTCATCAAGTGTTCTGCCTATGTTTTCCTCTAAGAGTTGGTGATGGACAGGAAAGCCATGTGTGCTGCAGTCCATGGGACACAAAGTGTCAGACATGACTGGGCAACTGAACTTAATTGAAAGGCCAACACTGTGAAGGTGAGAAAATTTATTCCAGAGTAGCATTTCTCTAAATTCACTTTTCCTAAAAATTTCCAAGGATTGTAGTTTAATTTCAAATTATTTTTCAGCAGGTCTGATCAGGCACCCACAGACCCTTCATATCTAACAAGATGCTAAGTGCTGATGCTTCAGGTCCTCATCTGTGGATCACAGTTTGGGTAGCGAATAAGTGGTCCTATGTTAGATTCAGTTATAGAAAGACTTAGGTATTCAACAAAATCTTCCTTGTATGTAATCTTGAAAACAATCCAGGATGTCTTTTGTTTGTTTGTTTCCTTTTATTTTCTGGCCACATGGCATGTGAGACCTTAGTTCCCCAACCAGGGATAGAACCCAGTGTCCCTTGCATTGGAAGCACAGATCCTTAACCACTGGACTACCAGGGAAGTACCTTCCATGTATGTAATTTTGAAAGATAAGATTTTCACTCATTTTTATAGGTAGTGATAAAGTTTTTGTTGATTTTTATGGAAATATTAAGTGACATAAAATAATTCCTATTAGAAAAAGACTTTGCAGTAGGCAGAACAAGATCCTCCAAAAGATGTCCACATGCTAAGAACTTTGGAATACCCTACCTTACATAGCTGGCATAATTACAATAGCTCATGAAATACAGTTTATCTTGATGTAGGACTATTAGCACAGATATGCAGATTGGACTAGTATAATCACAATAGATTTTCTAAATGTGATTGAGAAAGAAAGAAGACTTGGAGTCAGACATTTAAAACTGTAGCCATCTGGATTTGAGGACAGAGGAGGAACCATGAGTTAAGCAATGCTGGTGACCATTAGAAGTAAAATATTAACAAGATATTGAAAACAAGATATTGAATGCATTCTCCTCTGGAGCATTCAGAAGAATCACAGTGTTGCAGACATCTTCATTTTTGCTCAATGGGACTTCAGGATTTTTGTCTCATAGAACTCTATGATAGGTACTTCTTCTAATTTGGTAGTGTTGTAATTTGTTAAAGAAGCAATAGGAGTCTAACATAGATATTTGTCCAATCATATGCTGTTCCTGCTAACATATTATATTTCAGATGATAAAGAATCCACCTGCAATGCAGGATACCTGGGTTCAATTCCTAGGTTGGGATAATCCCTTGGAGAAGGGAACGACAACAAACTCCTGTATTCTTGCCTGGAAAATTCCATGGAAAGACCATTCATGGAGTCAAGAATTAAAATGTTCTGGCTGTGCATTGTTAAGGGTAGTATGTTAATCATACAAAAATTGGTAAGAGACAACTCCTCTAACTAGGAAGAAAGCAAAGTGACATATATGGATTTAGGAACAGTGAAATTTAAATATAGCAATTAACATTTGAGAAATCCAGTTTTGTTTGTTATTCTTATAAACTAAAGACTGTTGTTCAGTCACTAAGTCATGTCCAACTCTTTGCAACCCCATGGACTGCACCACGCCAGGCCTCCCTGTCCTTCACCATCTCCCAGATCTTGCTCAAATTCATGTCCAATGAGTCAGTGATGAAATCCAACCATCTCATCCTTTGGCACCTCCTTCTCCTTTTACCTTTAATCTTTCCCAGCATCAGGGTCTTTTCCAATGAGTTGACTCTTCGCGTCAGGTGGCCAAAGTATTAGCACTTCAGCCTCAGCTTCAGTCCTTCCACTGAATATTCGGGGTTGATTTCCTGTAGGACTGACTGGTTTGATCTCTTTTCAGACCAAGGAACTCTCAAGAGTCTTCTCTAGCACCACAGTTGGATAGCATCAATTCTTTGGTGCTCAGCCCTTTTTATGGTACAACTCTCATCTAATCACGATCCATGATAAACTAAAGACTAACCTACTTACATAAAAGGAAGAAATTGACATAAAGTTGTTCAAGACAGAAGACCACTACAACTGCACATACCATCGTGGAGGAGCCTTTAAAACACAAAGTGGAGCCTGACAGCTGACAATAGACCCATGAGGAAACAATCATAACTCAGATCAACTCCCTGTCATAGAAACTCATTAGATAAAAGATTCATTACACTAAATCATTGCTTTTAGGATGATGTGCTATGTTGCAACAGCTAACTAATACTACAGTCCAAGTGAATAGAACTGAAGGAAAGGCAATTGTTGTGATTATGTCATACAATTTTATTAAAAAGTGATTCCATTTAGATTTCCTTGTAGGTAAGCAAGAAAGGTTAAAAGGATATGCTTGTTTGTGAAAAACTTGTGCCTTTATCACAGGACTAGATGGAAATTTAAATCTAGAGAGCCATAATTTGGAGATATATATCATCTATATAATATTATATATATCATGTACATCATATAAATATGATATTTAATTATTCATTCACAACTCTTTTACTGGTTATCACAGAAATGGAATGGGGGAAATATTTCGTGTACAGCAATGGAAGGAGTCATTTATTTGTAGGCAACAATGGAAATATTCAAGAAGAGTGATATAATTACCCCCAAAAAATCCTTCACCTCCACGATAAATCCCTTTACAAACAGACACTAAATCGTATACATCAATAAGTAAATGGACACCATGAAAACATGTCTTGCAAATATATAACCTGACACAAATTTTTGCTAACTCATACTTAAGGTCTTCTATGACTCTAGGTCTTATGTCAAACTCTTTATTGAAATCTTTGTTTCACATAGATGCCAATTAGAGTCATGTGTTTGATGCTCAGTTTTACCAGTAACTCCTGTAGGCAATGTGGACACTGAGATATTAATAAATAGAGACTAGTACACTGTTAGGGAGTAAAATCAGATGACCAATTATGAAATACACTACCTGCTAACATCTACATTTTTGGGAAGAGCAGTTATGGTAGTGACCTTCCAAGATATGAAGAACTAAAATGTGATAGACTGTATTTTCATATTTTACTCTTCTATGAAATTATGTAATTGGTTTGGTTTCCAAGTTAGTTTTTTTCCATAGAAGTAGCAAAATTCATGATGATTCCTTTAGTAAAAAGAAAGAAAGTTTAGTATATAGTGTATCATTTCAGAAGAATTTATTCTTAAGAAATGTATGAAGTCTCATGAGATAAATGGAAATTTACATATATGTTTCACATGAGGTTTTGAATCAATTTGAGAGAGTAGAAAAGTGACAAAAGAAACAACTTAGATAACAGAGAACAGCAAAGTTAATCAAGGATGTTTTTAAAATTGTATAGAGAAGTTGAAATCAAAGAAATGGAAATATCAGGCAATAAATTGAAGAAGCTTTTGCTATTATCACAATCTAATCAAAGAATCACATATGTGCCTATGAGGCTTTGAGCCCTGCTATCATGGGCAGTTCTTCAGCCCATGTCCTTCAGCCCAAGGACAAATGGCTCTTTTATAAATGTTACCATTCCAAAGAATCTTTTTAGAGCCCTCTTTATGTCTTTATTTCTCAGACTGTAGATGAAGGGGTTCAGCATGGGTGTGACCGCAGTGTACATCACCGAGGCAATTGTACTTGTGTGTGAGCTGTGGGTAGCAGCAGAGCTAAGGTATACTCCTAAGGCTGAACAATAAAATAAGGAGACAACTGAGAGGTGAGATGCACAGGTAGAGAATGCTTTATACTTCCCCTTAGCTGATGAGATTCCACAGATAGAGGATGAAATTTTAGAGTAAGAGTAAAGGATACCAGTCAGGGGAACACTCCCCTGAATTACAGATCCAAAATACACCATTATGTTGTTGAGAAAGGGGTCAGAACAGGCAAGTTGGATCAGCCATTTGATTTCACTAAAAAAGTGGTGGATTTCCAAGTCTGAGCAGAATGACAGCTGCAACACCATTAAGCTGTGTAACAAGGAAAACAGGGCACTCATGATCCAGGACACCAGAAGGAGCAGTCCACATACCCAGGGCTTCATGATGACCAGGTAGTGCAGGGGGTGACAGATGGCCACATACCGGTCATAGGCCATCACAGTCAGGAGGAAGTCATCTAATCCTGCAAAAAGTAAGTAAAAATACACCTGGACGATGCAGCCTTCATAAGTAATGACTTTCCTCTGTGTCTGAGTGCTTTGCAGCATCTTTGGGATGATGGTGGAGGTGAAATAGATGTCTACAAAGGCCAGGTTGGAGAGGAAGAAGTACATGGGGGTGTGGAGGTGGAGGTCTGAGCTGACAGCCAGGATGATGAGCAGATTTCCAAACACAGTGATCAGGTACATGGAGAAGAAAACCCCAAATATGATGGGCTGCAGTTCTGTTTCCTCTGAGAATCCCAGAAGGAGAAATTGTGAAATTTGTGTCTTGTTCTCTGGTTCCATATGATGATGTGACTATTGGGAAAAAATATGTATAACATGATAATTTTCACTCAAATTGATATTACTCAAATAGCTAAAATACCGTAATCTCCATTTTGCTGACAAAAAATTGATGTTAATATGTTGTATATAGATAAATTCTCCTTGAGGATATACCTCATTTCGCCTCTAACTCAAAGTGTTTGTCCCATTTGAGCATATTTCCAAGCAGTTCATGTTTCAGTTTTATTGAGCAACATATTGAGAGCATAAATATTCTAAGCACATATAAGTGATAAATATGTGCACATATACGGGGTAAAATATCTCTATATTTTAGACATATTTAAAAACAAATCTTTCACAATCCAAGGATGGTGAAAAATGATATTCAAATAAATATATAATATGTTAGAAGATGACAGATGTATGGAGAAAACAGAAACATGTATAAAGGAGAGAGTACTAAGAGACATTATTTTACGCTGAGTGTTCAGGCAAGGGCTTAAAACAAGGGTTTATTTGAAGAAACATTAAGAAAGGAAGAGAAGGACCTATTGTGGTACTAGGAGAAGGCACTCACTAGAGTGAAAGCAGGAGGAACAATCACTGCAAAGGACCTGAGGAAGATGCTGGTTCCACATGTTCAGATCTAAACAAGGAAGCCAGTGGGAGAGAGGAATGAATAAAAGGAGGAGTGATTAGAGATGGATAGATCACAAGCTGGAATCAAGATTGCCAGGAAAAATACCAATAACCTCAGATATGCAGATGACACCACCCTTATGGCAGAATGTAAAGAGGAACTAAAGTGCGTCTTGACGAAGGTGAAGGAGGAGACTGAAAAGGCTGGCTTAAAACTCAACATTTAAAAAACTAAGATCATGGCATCTGGTCCTAGCACTTCCTCGCAAATAGATGGGGAAACAGTGGAAACAGTTAAATACTTTATTTTCTTGTGTTCCAAAATCACTGTGGACAGTGATTGCAGTTATGAAATTAAAAGATGCTTACTCTTGAGGAAAAAGGCTATGACAAATAGCATATTAAAAAGTAGAGACATCACTTTTCCAACAAAATTCTGTATGGTCAGAGCTATGGTTTTTCCAGTAGTCATGTATGGATGTGAGAGTTGGACCATAAGGAAGGCTGAGCATCAAAGAATGGATGCTTCTGAACTGTGGTGAAGACTCTTGAGAATCCCTTGGATGGAAAGGAGATCAAACCAATCAATCCTGAAGGAAATCAACCCTGAATATCCACTGGAAAGACTGATGCTGAAGCTGAAACTCCAATACTTTGGCCACCTGATGCGAAGAACTGAGTCATTGGAAAAGCCCCTAATGTTGGGAAGATTGCAAACAGAAGGAGAAGCAAACGACAGAGGATGAGATGGTTGTATGGCATATCGACTCAATGGACATGTGTTTGAGCAAGCTTCAGGAGATAGTGAAGGACAGGGGATCTTTGTGTGCTGCAGTCCATGGGATTGCAAAGAGTCAGACATGACTGAGCCACTGAACAACAACAACAGGAATGCTGAGGAACAAGGGGGCTTCCCTGCTACAGCTGACACTTCAGTCCACAGAGAATCCTTCTTTCCATGTTGTTCCCAGCACTTTATGGATTTAGTTGCAAGGACATCCTGTGAATTATATCAGATCCTCTGCTTAGTACCATCTTTGATTGAGTTTTGACCACCGTCACCTTAGTATGCCAACTTAATTTATGAGCTCAGGTGCTTCTGCTTTAAGAACTGTTCCTATTCCACAAGGCACAGGTTCACAGACACAGTATCACCTCCAGAGCAGCTACTGTCATGAATTTCTTATCCAGAACCACCCTCCTTGGGCCATGAGTGGTTATAGCTCAAGCTGGTCAGATCAGATTAATTTTCTCCTATGTGTGTGTGTGTTTGTGTTAAGTCACTTCAGTTGTGTCTGATTTCTATCCTGTAGCCCACCAGGATCCTCTGTCCAAGAAATTTTCAAGGCAAGAACACTGAAGTGGTTTACCATGCCCTCCTCTAGGAGATCCTCCTGACCCAGGGATTGAACCTGCGTCACTTTACATCTCCTGTAATTTTCTCCTAAACAAAGTTTAAGTGGTATGCAGAAATTCCAGTTCATAAGCTTCTGAGACAATAATAAATTTGAGGCTCCTTTTAGCTACAGCCACTTTCTGCCCTATATGTAAAGAAATATAAAAAGTATGAGGGACAGTTAAAATGAAGGTAGAAGAGCTAACAAGCTCAAATCCTTCCTGAGACAATGTGACCAAGAAAAGCTTCCTTGGTTTGGCAACATTCCAACCTCAGCTGCATCTCCTAGATGCCCAGGAAAAATCAGAAAGAAACATACCTCTTTTCCAGGGAAAGAAACAGTTATATCTATATGATGTGAAAAAAACATACAGATTTAATATCCCAAGAGAAAAATAACCAACAAGAGTAGACTAACAATTCAAAAATGAAAATGTACAAAACACAACAAAAGTTTCATTTGTGTTATTTGAAGCAGTAGAAAATTGTCTTTCCTGTGCTTTACCAAATGATTTGACCTCTCTGTGTCATCTGATACTGAATTAGGCAAGTTCTATCTCTCTTTTCTTGTTTGAGTGAACTCTCAGAGATGGTGATGGACAGGGAGGCCTGGCGTGCTGCAATTCATGGGGTTGCAAAGCGAATGAGTGGCTGAACTGAACTGAACTGAACTGATCTCTCTTTTCTTCTGGGTCATAATTTGTTACTCTTGGGCTTAATGTTTTGACTTTTTAATAAATCCAACACTTTAATTCTAGTTCTGGGCTTTGTCCAATATACAAAAGCCTTTGCACACCATACTCCATAAATCTTGAGCAGGTCAGAAAAATTTATTCTCTTATTCTGGATAAACTTCTTTATGTGATTTAAGCCTGAGGACACTATATTTTATTTCACTGTACTGTGACCTTGCCACTATAATTTAAGATACTAATCATCAGAGACTTAATTTGCTTTATCATCAGAGACAACTGCCTGTTCACTTATTATTTTCTCAAAGGTATGTGAATATATTTGCATTTATTTAAAAATGAACTTAAGAAAATGAGTGAATTATGAAATGACAAAATATGGCTAAAATATGAAACAAATAAAAGGGTGATTTCATATAATCATAGTAAAGAAAACTGGAACAGCAAAAACTGACTGAAACATGATTTATAATATGAGTAATTAAACATTTATGACATGAATTAATAATTTAGTAAAGACCTTGACTCAAGAGAACATATAATGACCCAGAAATTTCTGGCAGATATCAGATGCTTTGTTATAATGTGTTATGATTAGAAATTAGGTCCCCTTAGGTATGAACACTATCCTTTGGGATGGTTGTATTCAATTTGGTTGGAAAAGGCTGGATTGTTGAATAAAAACTGGAATAAATGGCTATCTAGAAGGAAATTAAGTAGTTCCTTCTCTGACATATCTTTTAAAAAGGGACTAAAGACCCTAGAGTAAAAGTGAGCAATCCATTTTAGATGCATATATAAAAGTCCACAATGGAACTACATTTTTACTGATACTAGAAACACAGAGAGTTTTAAACTCAGATTTCCTCAATCTCTGTGCTATTGGACATTCTCTGCCTGTTCCTTCTCTGGGGTGGGGTCTCTCCTGTAAACTGCAGGATGTTTAGAAACATCCTTGCCCACCACTTATTTTTCATCAGTGTGACAGCAAATAATGTCTACAAATATTAGTCAAAAAACCCTGGGGAACACAATTATCCTTGGTTGAGAAGCACAGTATTAAATAAAGACTCTCAAAATATTTTTGTAGCAGTGATATAATAGTCACTTATGGATAAATAATGTTATAGGCCACCAAATGTGGGAGTCACACAGCCACACCATGTGATATTATATAGATATTAAAATAATGAACCAACATTATACTGGTTGATTGGAAGCAAGTCCCTGAGGTATTATTGAGAATGAAACAAGTGAGGAACAAATTGTAGAAAACATTAAACATAATGACTATTTGTCACTAAAATATAAAGACCATTTATGATATATCCATGATGGTATTGATGCATTTGTGTAAAAGTATATAAGTGTGTTTAAGAACACATTTTACAAAGATATTTTTCAAAACCTAAGAACTTTTGGAACAAATTATATTGATGAGAGTGCAATTATGTAAAGTGTATTGTTTTCTGGGCAACGTGCTATGTGCTAAGTTGTTTCAGTCATGTCCAATTCCATGCGACACTATGGACTATAGTTTGACAGTAGCCGCCATCTGTCCACAGGATTCTCCGAGAAAGAAGACTGGAGTGAGTTGTCATGCCCTCCTCCAGGGGATCTTCCCAACCCAGGATTTGAACCTGCATCTCTTAATTCTCCTCCATTAGTAGACAAGATCATTATCACTAGCACCATCTGGGAAGCCCCTTTATGAACAATAGAACATAATAAAATTGAATGAAAATCTACAATTAACTGATCAAAAGACACAAAAGAGTAAAAATTTAACAGTATTACATGGATCACTAATTTAAGATCAAATTGCCAAAGATTTGGAAATGAAACAATATAACATAAGAACATTTACAATGTGAGGAAGAAGAAGTATCTAAATTATAATTTTATCTTAAATGTAGATAGAAGAATTCAAATATGCTTAGAATATAAGCAAATGGTAAAAAGTTAAGATCAGGTGATGCAACTTATAGGAAAAGGTTTAATGAGAAGGCCAAAAGGAATAATAAGGAGTAACAGACGAGAAACTCTTAATAGGAGTAAATATGTATAAAAAATTATCACCACTAAGGATGCTGAAGAACCCTCACTTTCCTTTCTTGCTTACAGCAAGAGTGGACACATTAAGAATATTAAAGTAATTAAATTATTACAGTAAGAAAAATAAGAATAAAAAGCAATGGGTGGTATGTACTGTGCAGCATGATGACTATAGTTCATAATACTTTTTTAGCATAATTTAAAGTTGGAGAAGACTCTTCAGAGTCCCTTGGACTGCAAGGAGATCCAACCAGTCCATTCTAAAGGAGATCAGTCCTGGGTGTTCTTTGGAAGGAATGATGCTAAAGCTCTGATGCTCGGAGGGATTGGGGGCAGGAGGAGAAGGGGACAACAGAGGATGAGATGGCTGGATGGCATTACTGACTCGATGGACGTGAGTTTGAGTGAACTCCGGGAGATGGTGATGGACAGGGAGGCCTGGTGTGCTCTGAATCATGGGGTCTCAAAGAGTTGGACACGACTAAGTGACTGAACTGAACTGAACTGAAAGTTGCTAAGAGACAGTATATCCTAAAAACTCTCATCACAAGAAATAAATTGTAACTATGTGTGGTGATAGATGTTAACTAGGTTTACTGTGGTGATCATTTAGCAACATAAACAAATATTGAACCATCAAGCTGTGTACCTGTAACTCATATACTGTCATGTGTCAATTATACCTAAATTCTTTTGGAAAAGAAATGAAGAGAATGTTGGTATATAAGATCAACAAAATTTATCAATTTGTGTAAAATCCCCACAAATACATCTATGCATATATAAAAGAACTAAATCATGAATTTAAGTTTCTTGTTAAAAAATAATTCTTTCTATCAAAAAATGAAATTTTAAAAAGCAATAACAATACTCTGATACCACTATATAAAACAAAATAGTTACAGAGATTTTTTAAAATAGAGTAACACTGCATGGCTAACAAATCCGTAGATATATTTAGCCTCACAGATAAGATAGTTGAAAGTAAGCCTCACTAGCATACATCTTTTCACTTATGTAGCTAAGTATTTTTTTTTTCCTTATATGAACACAAGAGTGAGAGAAGATACTGTAATGTGTGTTTCCTACACAGCTATTGAAAGTGTGTATTTGCAAACAGTCCTCCGTTTAGATCTTTCTCCTCTGTGTGGAGGCACAGTCTAATATGCCCCATCTTGCAATAAAATGAAATGCCCTCACCTCACTGATCGACCCTCTACAGTTAATGCCCTATTTGTCTACTCCTGTTAATTAGAAGAAACTTAGACTCATGCCCCACTTTTACTGGATGCAGTTTATACCTCCCATTCGTTCTTTTGTGGGCTTCCACTAGCATGATTTAATTGTCAACATTACCACTCACGTTTTCAGGTGCACTCTTCCTTTCCAGCATCATAAATACATACATTTTTATTTATGTACCTATTTTATTTAGGAAACCCAGCAAACAACTGCAGTGACCTCTGCAGGCTATGCTAGATTGTGACCTCTGTGACCTCTGGTACATTCCTGGCTTCCATCCTCTCTGATCCTCTCCTGCAGTGTCTGTGGAGCTGTCAAACTCACCTGTTTGGGAACTCTGTGCAGGAGGTTTCCCTGTGAAAGTCAAAATTTCCCCCTAAGTATCTGGCAACGCAGACCAAAGCTCTGTCTCCCCACAAGACAGCAAGAAGAGATCAAGCATTGGCCTCTCAGCCAGATGTAGGATTGCAAAAGCAACAACTACATCCTGTCCAACCA
This sequence comes from Bison bison bison, assembly GCF_000754665.1. Classification (NCBI taxonomy): domain Eukaryota; kingdom Metazoa; phylum Chordata; class Mammalia; order Artiodactyla; family Bovidae; genus Bison; species Bison bison. The sequence continues at coordinate 34,895 of NW_011485701.1, read as the reverse complement.
AAGAGGCACAGGCTGAGGGACTGCAGCAGACGGGTTATTTACATCTTTGTATATTGGCTCATTAGACATGTTTTTTTCTTGTTACATCAGCCTCTAAGTATGTGATGTTCCCTGGTGACACTGGTCTGGACAAAATTGATTCTTTCTTCTGATTCTCTGTTCCTAAGAGACTCCAATATAAGATAAGTAAATTCAGTTTTGTCATTCCTTCTCTGTTAACTCTTCTGCTTCCAAAGCCCTAAGGTTTCTGACACCTTATCACATCCCTGAGTTAAAATTGTCTCAAAAACATAATATTGACCATTGGTCTTGAATATGTCCTTTGGATCTTCAATGCCTTGATTTGTGGTGGACACACAATCCCAGAAATGTCTGACTATTGCCCTCTTCAAAACAAGGGATAACTTTGCTTCTTTAATATAAAGCTAACTTGGGTATTATGACTTGGTTTCATGAAAGTTTTGCAAAGCCAAAAAATTTCCTACTTACATCAGAAATTAAAGAAGTCTACTGCCATTGCAGGAAAAGTAAGAGATGTGGGTAGTATCCCCAGGTCAGGAGGACCCCGTGGAGGAGGGTATGGCAACCCACTCCAGTATTTTTGCCTGGAGAATCCCATGGAGAGAGGAGTCTGGAGGGCTACTGTCCATAGAGTCACAAACAGTTGGATACAACTGAAGTGACTTAGCATGCGTGCACCACTAGCTTAGCATATTATAAAGACTGTCTACTTTAAATTTTACTATAATATATTCTATGAAATAGTACTTTTATGAACTCCTTTCTCCATTACAGAAATGTAATTTACAGGATAGCACCCAGTTCTGTAATAGTCAACACTGTTAAGGTGAGAATATTTATTCCAGAGTAGCATTTATCTAAATTCACTATTCCTAAAAATTGCCAGGGATTGTAGTTTAAGTTCAAATTATTCTTCAACAGATCTGATCAGGGACCTACAGACCCTTCATTTCTAACAAGATGCTAAGTGTTGCTGCTTCAGGTCCTCATCTGTGAATCACAGTTTGTGTAGCAAAGAAGTGGTTCTGTGTTAGATTCAGTTATAGCTAGATTTAGGTATTCAACAAAAATCTTCTCTGTATGTAATTTTGTAAACAATTCAGGGTGTCTTTTCTTTGTTTGTTTTCTTTTATTTTCTGGCCACATGGCATGTGAGACCTTAGTTCCCCAACCAGGGATAGAACCCAGTGTCCCCTGCATTTCAAGCACAGATCTTTAACCACTGGACCACCAGGGAAGAGCCTTCCATGTATGCAATATTGAAAGATAAGATTTTCATTTAATTTCATAGGTAGTGATAAATTTTGTATTGATTTACATAAGTATTATTAAGTGACATAAAATAATTTCTGTTAGAAAAAGACTTTGCAGTAACCAGAATAAGATCCTCCAAAAGAGATCCACATGCTAAAAACTTTGGAGTATCCTACCTTACATATCTGGCTTAATTACAATTGCTGATGAAATACAGTTGATCTTGATGTAGGAATATTAGCACAGATATGCAGATTGGACTAATATAATCACAATAGATTTTCTAAATGTGATTGAGAAAGGAAGAAGAATTGGAGTCAGACATTTAAAATTGTAGGCATGTGGATTTGAAGACAGAGGAAGGACCATGAGTTAAGTGATGCCGGTGACCATTAGAAGTAAAATATTAACAGGACATTGAGTTTATTCTCTCTGGAGCATCCAGAAGTATCACAGAGTTGCAGCCATCTTCATTTTTGCTCAATGAGGCTTCAGGATTTTTGTCTCAAAGAACTTTATGATAGGTACTTCTTTTAACCTGCTAGTGTTGTAATTTGTTAAAGAAGCAATAGGAGTCTAACATAGATGTTTTGTCCCATCATATGCTGTTCCTGCTAACATATTATATCTCAGATGGTAAAGAATCCACCTGCAAAACAGGAGACCTGGGCTCCATTCCTAGTTGGGGCTAATCCCGTGAAGAAGGGAATGACAACCCACTCCTGTGTACTTTCCTGGCAAATTCTAAGGAAAGATCGTGCATGGAGTTCCAAAGGCCGGACATGACTGAGAGATTCACACACATTAATTTTAACACATGCTATTCCTAGCAGCTGAGTTTAAGTTTTTGATTCTAACACTGAGCTTCCTTATAAAGTCATTATATGTTAAACTCATATCTTAAACAGGAGAAAATTTCAGTCACTCTGGAGAGATTTTGCCCTCTTAGCTGGTACAGAGAATTTCGCTTTGTCTAAATGTAAATATGGTTCTGACTATGAGAGATTTGGAATTTAAGATAGGAAAAGTAAATAATTATCACAATTAACGGCACACATTCTACTTTAAATCTTCATCTTCTGCATTAAAATGTTGCTCTGGAAAAAAAAAAAATCTTTGTTTTAATATTTCTATATTTTTTCTAAATCATGTTTATTCCAGCATCCTTTTTTTTTTTTTTTTTTTTTTTTTACTTCTAACCTTCCAACTGTCTCTCATGTTTTCTTTCAGCACAGTGGGTGGGGTTACAATTGAAATGATGCATGCACATCTATGTGCATGTGTGTGCTTATTTCAGAGAGGTATATACAGACATATATACACATATACATATTCCTAAACTTGAACAATGTTTGTTGATTCAGCAAAGTGTTTCTATGCTGCTGCTAAGTCGCGTCAGTCATGTCCAACTCTGTGCGACCCCATAGATGGCAGCCCACCAGGCTTCCCTGTCCCTGGGATTCTCCAAGCAAGAACACTGGAGTGGGTTGCCATTTCCTTCTCCAATGCATGAAAGTGAAAAGTGAAAGTGAAGTCGCTCAGTCGTGTCCAACTCTAGCGACCCCATGGACTACAGCCTACCAGGCTCCTCCATCCATGGGATTTTCCAGGCAAAAGTACTGGAGTGGGGTGCCATTGCCTTCTA
>NW_011485701.1:27535-31027 GCF_000754665.1 Bison bison bison | reverse complement strand
CTTCCCTGTCCTTTGCCATCTCCCAGATCTTGCTCAAATTCATGTCCAATGAGTCAGTGATGAAATCTAACCATCTCATCCTCTGCCACCTCCTTCTCCTTTTACCCTTAATCTTTCCCAGCATCAGGGTCTTTTCCAATGAGTTGACTCTTCGCATCAGGTGGCCAAAGTATTAGCACTTCAGCCTCAGCATCAGTCCTTCCACTGAATATTCAGGGTTGATTTCCTGTAGGACTAATTGGTTTGATATCCTTTCAGACCAAGGGACTCTCAAGAGTCTTCTCCAGCACCACAGTTGGATAACATCAATTCTTTGGTGCTCAGCCTTCTTTATGGTCCAACTCATCCAGTCACTGTACATGATAAACTAAAGACTAACCTACTTACATGGGGGCTCCCCTTGTAGCTCAGTCAGTAAAGAATCTGCCTGCAGTGCAGGAGACCCAGGTTCAACCCCTGGGTTGGGAAGATCCCCTGCAGAAGGAAATGGTGGCCCACTTGCTTGGGAAGTCTCATGAACAGAGGAGCCTGGTGAGCTGCAATCCATGGGGTCGCAAAGAGTTAGACACGACTGAGCGACTAACACTTACTTACTTAACCTATTTATGTAAAAGGAAGAAATTGACATAAAGTTGTTCAAGACAGAAGACCACTACAACTACACACACCATTGTGCAGGAGCCTTTAAAACACAAAACAGAGTCTGACAGTTTACAGTAGACCCATGAGGAAACAATCATAACTCAGATCAACTCCCCATCCTAGAAACTCATTAGGTAAAAAATAGATTATACTAAATCATTGCTTTTAGAATGACTTAGTATGTAGCAACAGCTAACTGATACAATAATCCAAGTGAAAAGAACTGAGGGGAATTATAATGATAATATAATAATGTAAAATAATATATAACATATAATAATATGTTGCTTTTTTTCTAGGCAATTGTTGTGTTGCTATTTTCTACACAATAGCATTCATGATTTCTCTATTATTCAAGTTTATCACATACAATTTTATCAAAATGGGATTCCATTTAGATTTCCTTGTAGGTAAACAGGAAAAGCTAAACCTATTTGTTTGAAATTTGTACCTTAATCACAGGAAAGTGAAAAAGCAAAAGTCGCTCAGTCATATCTGAATCTTTGTGACCCCCATGGACTATACAGTCCATGGAATTCTCCAGGCCAGAATGCTGGAGTGAGTAGCCTTTCCCTTCTCCTGGAGATCTTCCCAAGCCAGGGATTGAACCCAGGTCTCCCGCATTGCAGGCAGATTATTTACCAGCTGAGCCACCAGGAAAGCCCAAGAACACTGGAGTAGGTAGCCTATCCCTTCTCCAGTGGATCTTCCTGACCCAGGAATCAAACAAGGGTCTCTTGCATTGCAGGTGTATTCTTTACCAACTGAGCTAATCAGGGAAGGCCGTTTATCACAGGACTAGATAGGAATTTAAGATCTAGTGAGCCATAATTTGGAGATATATCTATATCTATCTATCTTTCTATCTATCTATCTATATACCATGTATACCATTTAAATATGATATTCATGTTGTTCATTCACTACTCTTTCATTGATTATAGCAGAAATTGAAGTGGGGACTATTTTATCTAGAGCAATGGAAGGAGTCATTTATTTGTAGGCAACAATGGAAGTCTTCAAGTAGAAAGATACAATTACGCCAAAAAATTCTTCACCCCAATGATAAACCCCTTTACAGAGAGATACTAAATCACGTACATCAATAAGTAAATAGACACCATTAAAAAATTGCTTGCAAATATATAGTCTGACACAAATTTTTGCTGCATAATACTTAAAGTCTTCTCTGACTCTAGGTCTTATTATGTCAAAGTCTTTTTTGAAGTTTCTGTTTCACGTAGATGTCAATTAGAGACATGCATTTGATGCTCAGCTTTACCAGTAACTCCTATAGAGAATATAGACACTAGGCTAAATAGAGAATAATACACTGTGAGGGAGTAAAATCAGATGACTGTTTATGAAATACACTATCTGTTAACATCCACATTTTCTGAAAGAGCAATTATGGTAGTGACACTCCAAGATATGAAGAACTAAAATGTGATAAACTGTAGTTTCATGTTTTACTCTCCTATGAAATTACATAGTTGATTTGCTTACCTAGTGTTTTTCCATAGAAGTAACACAATTCTTGATTATTCTTTTAGCAAAAAGAAAGAACAATTACTCAGTACGAATTATATCATTTCAGAAGAATTTATTCTTAAGAAATGCGTGAAGCCTCATGAGATAAATGGGAATTTACATATGTTTCATACATGGTTTTGAATCCATTTGAGAGAGTAGAAAAATAATGAGAAAAAACTTAGAGAACAGCAAAGTTAATCAACGATGTTTTAAAAATTGTACAGAGAAGTTGAAATCAAAGAAATGGAAATATTAGGCTATAAATTGAAGAAGCAATTGCTATTATCACAATCTGATCAAAGAATCACATATCTGGCTATGAGGCTTTGAGCCTTGCTATCATGGGCAGTTCTTCAGCCCAAGGGCAAATGGCCCTTTTATAAACGTTTCCACCACAAATAATCTTTTCAGAGCCCTTTTTATGCATTTATTTCTCAGACTGTAGATGAAAGGGTTCAGCAAGGATGTGACCACAGTGTATATCACCGAGGCAATTGTACTTGAATGTGAGCTGTGGATAGCACCAGAGCTAAGGTAAATTTCTAAGACTTTCAATATTGTTCCATTGATCTATATTTCTGTCTTTGTTCCAGTACCATACTGTCTTGATGACTGTGGCTTTGTAGTAGAGTCTGAAGTCAGGCAGAAAATAAAAAGCTCAGAGAAAAATCCACACACCTATGGACACCTTATCTTTGACAAAGGAGGCAAGAATATAAAATGGAGAAAATTTTAAATTGTTCCACCCACCTAACAATTGGTGCTGGGAAAACTGGTCAACTACTTGTAAAAGAATGAAACTAGAACACTTTCTAACACCACACACAAAAATGAACTCAAAATGGATTAAAGATCTAAATGTAAGACCAGAAACTATAAAACTCTTAGAGGAGAACATAGGCAAAACACTCTCCGACATACATCACAGCAGGATCCTCTATGACTGACCTCCCACAATATTGGAAATAAAAGCAAAAATAAACAAATGGGACCTAATTAAACTTAAAAGTTTCTGCACAACAAAGAAAACTATAAGCAAGGTAAAAAGACAACCTTCAGAATGGGAGAAAATAATAGCAAATGAAGCAACTGACAAACAACTAATCTCAAAAATATACAAGCAGCTCAATTCTAGAAAAATAAACGACCCAATCAAAAAAAGGGCCAAAGAACTAAACAGACATTACTCCAAAGAAGACATACAGATGGCTAACAAACACATGAAAAGATGCTCAACATCACTCATTATCAGAGAAATACAAATCAAAACCACAATGAGGTACCATTTCACACCAGTCAGAAAGGCTGCTATCCAAA
>NW_011485701.1:18828-27400 GCF_000754665.1 Bison bison bison | reverse complement strand
CAGCCACTATGGAGAACAGTGTGGAGATTCCTTAAAAAACTGGAAATAGAACTGCCTTATGACCCAGCAATCCCACTGCTGGGCATACACACTGAGGAAACCAGAACTGAAAGAGACACATGTACTCCAGTGTTCATCGCAGGACTGTTTATAATAGCGAGGACACGGAAGCAACCTAGATGTCCATCAGCAGATGAGTGGATAAGAAAGCTGTGGTACATATACACAATGGAGTATTACTCAGCCATTAAAAAGAATACATTTGAATCAGTTCTAATGAGGTGGATGAAACTGGAGCCTATTATACAGAGTCAAGTAAGCCAGAAAGAAAAACACCAATACAGTATACTAACACATAAATATGGAATTTAGAAAGATGGTAATGATAACCCTGTATGCAAAACAGCAAAAGAGACACAGATGTATAGAATAGTCTTTTGGACTTTGTGGGAGAGGGCGAGGGTGGGATGATTTGGGGGAATGGCATGGAAACATGTATGATATCATATAAGAAATGAATCGCCAGTCCAGGTTCAATATAGAATCCTTGGGGCTGGTGCACTGGGATGACATGGAGGGATGGTACAGGGAGGGATGTGGGAGGGGGGCTCAGGATGGGGAACACATGTACACCCGTGGCAGATTCATGTTGATGTGTGGCAGAACCAATACAATATTGTAAAGTAACTAACCTCCAAATAAATTTAAAATTAAAAAATAAATAAATTAAAAAAGGAAAAAAAAATTCCTAAGGCTGTAAAATAAAATAGGGAGACAACCAAAAGGTGGGACACACAGGTAGAAAATGCTTCATATTTCCCTTGAGCCGATGAGATCTTACATGTGCAAGAAACTATTTTAGAGTAAGAGTAAAGGATACCAGCAAAAGGACCAACACCCATCAGGACAGCTGCTAAATACATCACTATGTTATTAAGAAAGTTGTCAGAACTAGCAAGTTGTACCACTTGATTGAGTTCACAGAAAAAGTGGGGGGTTTGCATTTCTGAAAAGAAGGACAATCACAACATTATTAAGCTATGTAGCAAGGATTGCAAGGCAATCAGCACCCAGGATATCAAAACCAGCAATACAGAGGCAGGGGCTTATGATAGCTGTGTAATGCAAAGGATGGCAGATGGCCACATACCAATCATAGGCCATCACTGTCAGGAGAATGTTATCTAATTCTGCAAAGAGAATGTAAAAATACATCTGGGTGATGCAGGCTCCATCGGTGATACCTTTGCTCTATGTCTGGATGTTCCACAGTATCTTTGGGATGGTGGTGGAGGTGAAGCAGATGTCTACAAAGGACAGGTTGGAGAGGAAGAAGTACATGGGGGTGTGGAGGTGGGAGTATGGGCTGACAACCAGGATTATGAGCAGGTTTCCAAACACAGTGATCAGGTACATGGTGAGTAAAAGTCCAAATATGAAGGGCTGTAGTTCTGGTTCCCTTGAAAGTTCCAAAAGAAGAAATCCTGAAATCTGCTTATTGTTACTTGGTTCCATGGGGTGGAGCTGACTACCAGGAAAAATGAAAATAATGACAATTTTCACTCATACTGGTATAATTCAATAGCTTAAATACTGCAATTCCTATTTAGCCCTCAAGAAGTTGATGTTAATATTTTATTTACAGCTAAGTTCTATTTTAGCACATGTGTGTATGTTTAGCCACTTCAGTTGTGTCCGACTCTGTGTGACCCCAAGGACCATAGCACACCAGCCTCCACTGTCTACGGGATTTCCCAAGAAAGAATTCTGGTGTGTGTTTCCATACCTTCTTCCAGAGTTTCTTTCCAACCCAGGGATTGATCCCATGTCTCTTGAATGGCTACTGCCATTGCAGGTGGATTCTAAGCCACTGAGTCACTGTGGAATCCCCTTGAAGGTATACTTCATTTCATTTCTGACTAGGAATTTTTGTCTCCTTCTCATCACATCTGTTAAGAGTTCAGAGGGATGGTATGGGGAGGGAGGAGGGAGGAGGGTTCAGGATGGGGAACATATGTATACCTGTGGCGGATTCATTTTGATATTTGGCAAAACTAATACAATTATGTAAAGTTTAAAAATAAAATAAAATTTAAAAAAATTAAATTAAATTAAAAAATATTGATGGATGAATGGATAAGGAAAATGTAATATGTAAATATGTATATATGTTATGCTATGCTAAGTTGCTTCAGTCATGTTTGACTCTTTGAGATCCTGAGGACTGTAGCCTGCCAGGCTCTTCTGTCCATGAGATTCTCCAGACAAGAATACTTGAGTGGGTTGCCATAACTTCCTCCAGGGGATCTTCTAGACACAGGGATCAAGCCCATGGCTCCTGCAGCTCCTGAATTGCAGGCAGATTCTTTCCCACTGAGCCACTGAACTGTGGTGTTGGAGAAGACTCTTGAGACCCTTGGACTTCAGGGAGATCCAACCAGTCCATCTTAAAGGAAATCAGTCCTGAATATTCATTTGAAGGACTGATGCTGTAGCTGAAACTCCAGTACTTTGGTTACCTGATGCGAAGAACTGACTCATTAGGAAAGGCCCTGATGCTTGGAAAGATTAAAGGTGGGAGGAGAAGGGGACAACAGAGGATGAGATAGTTGGATGGCATCACCAACTCAATGGGCATGAATTTGAGCAAGCTGGTGATGGAGAGGGAAGCCTGGCATGCTGCAGTCCATGGGGTTGCAAAAAGTCAGAAAAGACTGTGTGACTGAACTGAACTAAACTGAACTGAAAGTTAAAGAAAGACCCATGAGAAGCACCATGTGTTTCCTGGGGTTATTTTGACTTGAATAAAATACCATATGAATCCAAAGATATACCATTAAAAAAAAAGAGTTCATATATTCTAGAGTTTTAATGTGATACTCCTTCATTCATTTGAGAAATACATATTTAGTACTAACCATGTTCCAAGCACATGGAGGCAGAGTGTTCAGGAAAGTCCAGCAAACTAGCTGTTGTTTGAACAGATTCCTAAAGAGAGACAAGGAGCTAGTGTGATGTTGGAATTGTGTGCCTGGGAGAGGGAGCTGGCACTGCTAAGGACCTGAGGAAGATGCTTGATCCACATGTTCAACAGCAAAGAAGGAAGCCAGTGGGGCAGAGAGATAAGGGAGAGGGGGGAGTGATTAGAGATGGTGTTAGGGATGCTGAGGAACAAGGTGGCCTTCCTGCTATGCTGAACTTTCAGTCCAGAGAATTCCTCCTTCCATGAGGTTCCTTCAGTTTCAGTTCAGTTCAGTTACACATTATCAATTTAGCTATAAAACCATCCTGTGAATCATATCAGATTCACTTCTTGGTTCAATCTGTTGTTCTGATCTGTGTATATAAGTCATTTAGCATATGGGTCCAGGTGCCTCTGCTGTAAGAACTGTTCTCCGTTTCAAGACAAAAGCACATACACAGTCTTATGGACTCTGAGGGAGAGGGAGAGGGTGGGATGATTTGGGAGAGTGGCATTGAAACATGTAAAATACCATGTATGAAACGAGATGCCAGTCCAGGTTTGATGCACGATACTGGATACTTGGGGCTAGTGCACTGGGACAACCCGGAGGGATGGTATGGGGAGGGAGGAGGGAGGAGGGTTCGGGATGGGGAACACATGTATACCTGTGGCAGATTCATTTTGATATTTGGCAAAACTAATACAATTATGTAAAGTTTAAAAATAAAATAAAACTTAAAAAAAAAGCACATACACAACACACACATACACACACACAGCATGTTCTTCTGTGTTGTGTCACCATCATACATTGGTCACACAGATTCACCCTCTTTAGGCTGTGAGTGGTTACAGCTCAGCTGGTCAGGTCAAATAATTATTCTTCAAAATAATATATAATTTTTACCATGAAAGTCCAGTTTATAAACTTCTCACAGAACAATTAATGTGAGGTTCAGTTTTGCTATAGCCAATGTCTGCTTGGTATTCTGAGAAGAATAAAAAGTTTGAGAGTGAAAGAAACAGAGAGAAATGAAATGGATATATGGACATTAAAGGAAAATAATATCCAATATACTCAATGACCACGAGACAATGCAATAAAGAAAGATTTCCTTGCTTCATCAACATTCCAACTCCAGTGACATCTCCTTGATGTCCTGGAAAAATAATAGAGAAAAATATATTTTGTCCAAGGATGTAAAAAATGATATACTTATGACATGGAACATCTTGGACTTCCCTTGGTGGTTCATTCAGTAAAGCATCTGTCTACAATGTGAGAGACCTGGGTTCGATCACTGGGTTGGGAAGATTCCCTGGAGAAGGAAATGGCAACCCACTCCAGTACTCTTGTCTTGAAAATCCCATGGACAGAGGAGCTTGGTGCAGGCTACTATCCCTGGGGTCGCAAAGATTCGGGCACAACTGAGCAACTTCACTTTCACTATGACATGGAACATCTTACAATTTGAATATCCCAGGAGGAAAAGAAACAATTGGAATATAAACTACCAATTCAATATCAGAAATATACAAAATACAACAGAAGTTGGATATATTTTATATGAAGCATATAAAGCAGAAGTCTTTCTTAAGGACTTTCCCTATTTGTTTCCTCCTGTTCATAAATAAAATCCTTATACTTATTTTCTACTTTTACTGGAAGCATTTTATGCCTCCTATTCCTTCTAAAGGAATTTCCCTGGTGGCTCAGAAAATAAAGAATCTGCTTCTCAATGCAGGAGACATAGGTTCAGTCCCTGGGTCAAGAAGATCCCCTGGAGAAGGAAATGGTAACCCACTCCAGCAGTTTTGCCTGGGAAATCCCATGGACAGAGGAGCCAGTGGGCTACAGTCCATGGGGTTGCAAGAAGTGGAGCAGGTTAGAGACTAAACCACCACATCATTCCTTCTGAGCTTCCACTATTACCATTTCATTGTCAGGATTGACATTTGTATTTTCAAGAGCAATGTTCACTTTATTTTTAGACCATAAATAAGAACATTAACACTAGGAAAATCAGAAAACAATGGCGAAGACCTCTGGCCCCTGGGCTATGCAAGATTGGTCCTTGGGTGACCTCAGGTACATGTTCCTGGTTTCCATCCTCTCTGATGCTCTCCTGCAGCATCTGTGGACCTATCAGAATGGCCTGCCTGCAGATTGAGAGAGAAAGCTTTCTCTGTAGAAGTCAAAATTCCTCCCTAAATGATTACTGATGCAGACAGAATTTTTGTCCCCAAATAAGAAAACAGGAAGTGATTAAATCAAGCATTCGTTGCCAGACAGATGTATAACTTCAAAAGCAAGAACCAGGCCTTCACCAACCAAAGTAACACTGGCTGAGGTACTGCAGCAGAGGAGATATTTACAGCTTCCTGTGTCAGCTTATTAGGCATGTTTTCCTCTGGTTACTCCAACCTCTAAATATATGATTTCCCATGGGGACTCTTTACTGGACAGAATGGATTATTTTTCCTGCTGATTCTCTTCCTAATACAGTACATTAAAAGTTAGGTGAATTTATTTTTTATTACTCCTTCCTCTTTAATTCTCTTGCTTCTAAAGCTCTAAGGCTCCCAGCGTGTCATCACATCCCTGAGTACAAAATTTTCTTTAAACTGTAACATTCAGGATTTGTCTTGGCTAGGTCCCTCATGGCTTTAACACTTTGATTTGGGTCAGGGACAGAACCACTGAAATCTCTAAGCATTACTATTCTCCTCTTCAAAATGGGGGATGCCTTTGCTACTTTAGAATAAAACCATGGTCAATATACTCCTTGGATGCATGATAGTTTCTCCAAGCCAATTAGAAATTTCCCAGTTATATCAGATGTTAAGAGATATCCTTTAATACCTCAGTACTAAATGTTTGTACTTAGAGATATTTATATGTTGACATGTACTGTAAACTCTCTTAGTGTAATATATGTGTGTGTGTGTGTGCTATGCTCAGTCACATCTGTCTTTGTGACCCCATGGACTGTAGCCTGCCAGGCTCATCTGTCCATGGGATTGCCAGTCAAGAATACTGGAGTGGATTCTTCCCATTACAGTGAACTTCCCAAGGCAGGGATCAAGCCCATATATTCTGCATTGAAGGCAGATCCACCAGGTGGATCAGGCAGTAAAGAATCTGCTTGCATGCAGAAAATGCAGTACATATATACAGATAGATAGATATAGATATACAGATATATAGATATATATTGTGTGTGTGTGTGTGTGTGTGTGTGTGTCTATGTGCCATAACCTGAGATGAGTGAATGCTTGGGAACCTGGCTGTGAGACACAGCAGAGGCTCAGATGTGAAGCAATGTCTAAACAGGGACATGGCACCTACTACTGGTGCTTACATGGGCTTCATATCAGAGGCAACTCCAATCACTGACTACAGCTGGATGCCATGGCCACACCCCTACCCATACCAGAAGTCCATGCAGGTTCCATCTCCCTGGATTTGCAGCCCATAGTATTACAAGAACAGCAGCCCTATTGTAGGGCCACAAGAGATGCTTCTGAGCAGGGGAGGGCCAACTATTGGTGGTGCTTACAGAGACAGTGCATCAGAGGAAGTCTGCATCTCCAGCTCTGTCCAGGCCAACAGGTCCATGTCCCACCACATGTTGAGTGCCACAAGGTCAGCTCAGACCTGACCCTCAGGGCTTCTGATCTAGCGACTTGGGAGCTGCTTCCCTCCCATTAATGGCCAGTAATCAAAGAGGAAGCCATATCTCATACCTGACTCAAGCTGTAAAAATATGCCTAAAAACAGTTATTGAAAGATAAACAAATAGTTTATCAGATTTGGAATCAATGCATTAGTAAAGATGATATAAAACTCCATTTTCTCAAGCTAAAATGATTCAAGGAATCTTCTACAAGAAGTTTTATTTCCATTATTCACCCTGTGCAAATTGTTAATAAGTGGAAGACTATAAATATTTAATTCTCTTACAAAAGGACTGATAAAACAGTGATAATTTTAACAAGGAACTAAAAAAACCTAGTTGAACTGATCACTACAGTAAAGGAAATGAACAACTAGAAGTAATTAGTAGCATACCAGGTGATACACAAGAATGCATGAGCTAACTGAAATATAAAATCACGGAAATGACTCAGTCAGAAAAGAAAAAAAAAGAAAAATGAGAATATTTTGAAGGATATTTGACTACATTAAGAACACCAATACCAGCATAATTTGAGTGTCTGGGAAGGAAAGACAGAAAGAGAAGTTAGTCAAAATGTATTTGATAATCTTATGGATGAAAACTTCCAAAACCTGAATAAAATAGCAAATTCCAGTACCAGAAGCAAAAAGGGTCCCCCAAAATGACAGCAACAAGACCCATACCAATATATCTATTCAGATCAGATCAGATCAGATCAGTCGCTCAGTCGTGTCTGACTCCTCGCAACCCCATGAATAGCAGCACGCCAGGCCTCACTGTCCATCACCAACTCCCGGAGTTCAATCAGACTCAAGTCCATCGAGTCAGTGATGCCATCCAGCCATCTCATCCTCTGTCATCCCCTTCTCCTCCTGCCCCCAGTCCCTCCCAGCATCAGAGTCTTTTCCAATGAATCAACCCTTCGCATGAGGTGGCCAAAGTACTGGAGTTTCAGCTTTAGCATCATTCCTTCCAAAGAAATCCCAGGGCTGATGTCCTTCAGAATGGACTGGTTGGATCTCCTTGCAGTCCAAGGGACTCTCAAGAGTCTTCTCCAACACCACAGTTCAAAAGCATCAATTCTTCGGCGCTCAGCCTTCTTCACAGTCCAACTCTCACATCCATACATGACCACAGGAAAAACCATAGCCTTGACTAGATGAACCTTTGTTGGCAAAGTAATGTCTCTGCTTTTGAACATACTATCTAGGTTGGTCATAACTTTCCTTCCAAGGAGTAAGCGTCTTTTAATTTCATGGCTGCAGTCACCATCTGTAGTGATTTTGGAGCCCCAAAAAGTAAAGTCTGACACTGTTTCCCCATATATTTCCCATGAAGTGATGGGACCGGATGCCATGATCTTCGTTTTCTGAATGTTGAGCTTTAAGCACAAACAAGAGGCTTTTGAGTTCCTCTTCACTTTCTGCCATAAGGGTGGTGTCATCTGCATATCTGAGGTTACTGATATTTCTCCCGGCAATCTTGATTCCAGCTTGTGTTTCTTCCAGTCCAGCGTTTCTCATGATGTACCCTGCATATAAGTTAAATAAACAGGGTGACAATATACAACCTTGACGAACTCCTTTTCCTATTTGGAACCAGTCTGTTGTTCCATGTCCAGTTCTAACTGTTGCTTCCTGACCTGCATACAAATTTCTCAAGAGGCAGATCAGGTGGTCTGGTATTCCCATCTCTTTCAGAATTTCCCACAGTTTATTTTGATCCACACAGTCAAAGACTTTGGCATAGTCAATAAAGCAGAAATAGATGTTTTTCTGGAACTCTCTTGCTTTTTCCATGATCCAGAGGATGTTGGCAATTTGATCTCTGGTTCCTCTGCCTTTTCTAAAACCAGCTTGAACATCAGGAAGTTCATGGTTCACATATTGCTGAAGCCTGGCTTGGAGAATTTTGAGCATTACCTTAC
>NW_011485701.1:6959-18728 GCF_000754665.1 Bison bison bison | reverse complement strand
CTTGAACATCAGGAAGTTCATGGTTCACATATTGCTGAAGCCTGGCTTGGAGAATTTTGAGCATTACCTTACTAGCGTGTGAGATGAGTGCAATTGTGCGGTAGTTTGAGCATTCTTTGGCATTGCCTTTCTTTGGGATTGGAATGAAAACTGACCCTTTCCAGTCCTGTGGCCACTGCTGAGTTTTCCAAATTTGCTGGCATATTGAGTGCAGCACTTCCATAGCATCATCTTTCAGGATTTGGAATAGCTCAACTGGTATTCCATCACCTCCACTAGCTTTGTTCGTAGTGATTCTTTCTAAGGCCCACTTGACTTCACATTCCAGGATGTCTGGCTCTAGGTCAGTGATCACACCATCTTGATTATCTGAGTCATGAAGATCTTTTTTGTACAGTTCTTCTGTGTATTCTTGCCATCTCTTCTTAATATCTTCTG
Source organism: Bison bison bison (assembly GCF_000754665.1). Taxonomy (NCBI): domain Eukaryota; kingdom Metazoa; phylum Chordata; class Mammalia; order Artiodactyla; family Bovidae; genus Bison; species Bison bison. The sequence continues at coordinate 18,290 of NW_011485701.1, read as the reverse complement.
CTTTTGTTAGGTCCCTACCATTTCTGTCCTTTATCGAGCTCATCTTTGCATGAAATGTTCCTTTGGTATCTCTGATTTTCTTGAAGAGATCTCTAGTCTTTCCCATTCTGTTGTTTTCCTCTATTTCTTTGCATTGATTGCTGAAGAAGTGTTTCTTATCTCTTCTTGTTATTCTTTGGAACTCTGCATTCATACGTTTATATCTTTCCTTTTCTCCTTTGCTTTTCGCTTCTCTTATTTTCACAGCTATTTGTAAGGCCTCCCCAACTACAATATTAAAGATACAGTTTTCTAAAGGAAGCAAAAGTAAAATGGCATTATATAAAAAGGAGCCCCATAAGTCTATCAACTGATTTTTTTTTTTTTTTTTGCTGAAACATTACAAGTCAAATGGGAGAAATCTGATATAATTAAAGTGCTGAGAGTTTTCTGATTTGTCATTGCTAGTATATAGAAATGCAAGTGATTTCTGTATATTGATTTTGTATCCTGAGACTTTGCTAAATCACTAATCAGCTCTAATAATTTTCTGATACTCTCTGTAGGATTTTCTATGTACAGTATCACTGCAAACAGTGAGAGCTTTATTTCTTCTTTTCCTATCTTGATTCCTTTTATTACTTTTTCTTCTCTGATGGCTGTAGCTAGGACTTCCAGAAGTATGTTGAATAATAGTGGTGAAAGTGCACACCCTTGTCTTGCTTCTGATCTTATGGGAAATGCTTTGAGTTTCTCCCTACTGAGAATAATGTTTGCTGTAGGCTTACATATATGGCCTTTACTACGTTGAGGTAGGTTCCTTCCATGCCAATTTTTTGAAGCATTTTAATCATAAATGGATTCTGAGTTTTGTCAAAGGCTTTTTCTGCTTCTATTGAGATGATCATATGGCTTTCATCTTTCAGTGTGTTATGGTGTATCACATTGATTTATTTGTGTATATTGAAGAATCCTTGCATTCCTGGAATAAACCAAACTTGATCATGGTGTATGAGCTTTTTGATGTGTGGCTGAATTCTGTTTGCTAAGATTTTGTTGAGGATTTTTGCCTCTATGTGCATCAGTGATACCGACCTGTAGTTTTCTTTTTGTGTGTTGTCTTTGCTGGTTTTGGTATCAAGGTGATGGTGGTTTCATAGACTGAGTTTGGAAGTGTTCCTTCCTCTGCATTTTTTTGAAATAGTGTTAGAAGGATAGGCATTAGTTCTTCTCTAAATGCTTGATGGAATTCTCCTGTGAAGACATCTAGTCCTGGGTTTTTGTTTTTGGGGAGATTTTTGATCACAGCTTCAATTTCAGTGCTTGTAATTGGGTTGTTCATAATTTCTATTTCTTCCTGGTAGTCTTGAAGAATTGAGCTTTTCTAAGAATCTGTCCATTTCTTCCAGGTTATCCATATTATTGTCATATAGTTGTCTATAATAGTCTCATAATCCTTTGCATTTCTGCATTCTCTGTTGGAACCTCTCCTTTTTCATTTCTAATTTTTTTGATTTGATTCTTCTCCTTTTTTTTTTTTTTCTTGATGAGACTGCCTAAAAGTTTGATGTTCTTGTTTATCTTCTCAAAGTACCAGCTTTTAATTTTATTAATCTTTACTATTGTTTCTTTCATTTCTTTTTCATTTATTTCTGCTCAGATCTTTATGATTTCTTTCCTTCTTCTAATTTTGGGATTCTTTTGTTGTTGTTCTTTTTCCAGTTGTTTTTGGTGTAAAATTAGGTTATCTATTTAATGTTTTTCTTGCTTCTTGAGGTGGGATTGTATTGCTATAAACTTCCCTCTTATGACTGCTTTTGCTGCATCCCATAGGTTTTGATTTGTGTATGTTTTCATTGTCATTTGTTTCTAAAAATTTTTTGATTTTGCTTTTGATTTCTTCAGTAGCCTGTTGTCTATTTAGAAACATGTTGTTTAATCTCATATATTTGTTTTCTTACAGTTTTTTTCTTGTAATTAATATCTAGTCTCATAGTGTTGTGGTCAAAGAAGATTCTTGATATGATTTCAAATTTCTTAAAGTTACTAAGGTTTGATTTGTAACCTAAGATGTGTCTGGCCTGGAGAATGTTCCATGTGCACTTTAGAAGAAGGTGTATTCTTCTGTATTTTGATGGAATGTCCTGAAGATATCAGTGAGATCCATCTCATCTAATGTGTCATTAAGACTTGTGTTTCCTTATTAATTTTCTGTTTTGATGGTCTGTCCATTGGTGTGAGTGGGGTGTTGAAGCCTCCTACTATTATTGTGTTACTGTAAATATCTCCTTTTATGTATGTTAGTGTTTTTCTTATGCATTGAGGTGCTCCTTTGTTGAGTGAATAGATTTTTACAATTGTTATGTCTTCCTCTTAGATTGATCCCTTGATCATTATGTAGTGTCCTTCCTTATCTCTTGTAATTTTCTTCATTTTAAGGTCTACTATATCTGATATGAGGATTGGTACTCCAGCTTTCTTTTGCTTCTCATTTGCATGAAATATATTTTTTCATCCTCTCACTTTCAGTCTATATGTGTCTTGAAGTCTAAAGTGGGTTTCTTGTGCACTGCATGTATATGGGTCTTGTTTTTTTATCCATTCATCCAATATGTATCTTTTGGTTGGAGCATTTAATACATTTAGGTTTAAAGTAATTATTGATATATATGTTTCTATTTCCATTTTCTTAATTGTTTGGGGTTGATTTTGTAGATCATTTTTCTTCTTTTGTATTTCTTGACTGTGTAAGTCCATTTAACATTTGTTGTAAAGCTGGTTTGGTGGTGCTGAATTCTCTTAACTTTTGCTTGTCTTTTTATTTCTCCATCAAATTTGAATGAGATCCTTGCTGGGTACAGTAATCTTGGTTGTTGACTTTTCCTTTCAATACTTTAAATATATCCTGCCATTCCCTTCTGGCCTGCAGAGTTTCTGCTAAAAGATCAGCTGTTAAGCCTTTGGGATTTCCCTTGTATGTTACTTGTTGCTTCTCCCTTGCTATCTTTAATATTCTTTCTTTGTGTTTAGTCTTTGTAGTTCGATTATTATGTGTCTTGGTGTGTTTCTCCATGGGTTTCTCCTATTTGGGACTCTTTGTTCCTCTTGGACTCAATTGACTATTTCCTTTTCCATGTTGGTACTATTGGTACTATTTCCTTTCCAAATTTTCAACTATAAACTCTTCAAAAAATTTCTCATACACTTCCTTTTTCTCTTCTTCTTCTGGGACCCCTATAATTTGAATGTTGGTAAATTTGATATTGTCCCAGAGGTCTCTGAGGCTATCCTCAGTTCCTTTCATTCTCTTTACTTTGTTCTGCTCTTCAGAATTTATTTCCACCATTTTATCCTCCAGCTCATTGATTCAATCTTCTGTTTCAGATATTCTGGTATTGCTTCCTTCCAGAGTATTTTTAATTTCAGTAATTGTGTTGTTTGTGTCTGCATATTTATTTTTTAGTTCTTCTGGGTATTTGTTAACTGATTCTTGAATTTTCTCCATTTCACTCCCAAGATTTTCAATAATCTTTACAATCATCGTTCTGAATTCTTTTCCAGGTAGTTTGCTATTTCCTCTTCATTTGTTTGGACTTCTATGTTTCTAGTTTTTTCCTTCTTTTGTGTAGTATTTCTCTGCCTTTTCATTATTTTTTCTTAACTTATTGTGTTTGAGGTATCCTTTTTCCAGGCTTCAAGTTTGAAGTATTTTTTACTTTTGGTTTCTGCCCTCTAAGGTTGGTCCAGTGGTTTGTGTAAGCTTTTATAGGGTGAAATTTGTACTGAGTTTTTGTTTGTTTGTTTACTTTTCCTCTGATGCACAAGGTTGAGTGAGGTGGTAATCCTGTCTGCTGCTGATTTTGTTTGTATTTTGTTGTTGTTGTTGTTTGTTTGTTGTTTAGATGCAGAGTCCTTCACAGTGTGCTATTTGTGGTTGGGTGATGTTGGGTCTTGTATTACAGTGGTTTCCTTTGCATGATTTCTCACTATTTGATCCTCCCTAGGGTTCATTTTCTGGTAGTCTAGGTTCTTGGAGTCAGTGCCCCCACTCCAAAGGTTCAGGGCTTGATCTTTGGAATTGTCACTTCTCACCAGCCAGTAATAGAAAGTGCAGAAAACCAGGGGTAGATCTAGGCTTTGAAGAGTTGAGGTCAATACAATTTCAAGATCTCAGGGTAGACATTCAAGGAGGGGATGTCCACTGAGTACCAGCTCGAGGAAGGAGACTCTGAACTGCACTTGACAAACTGCTGGAGGCTCAGAACAGACAAGTCGTATGGGAGCTCAGTCAGAGGGGGCTCCTACAATATTGTGAGATTTATCTCCAAGAACTTGAGTAGATCCAGTAAATATTGGAGAAAAATCCCCTCGAGCATTAAAAGGAGGGAACCATTCTAAAATTCCACTCCAGTAATCTTCCTAGGAAATTCCAGGGACAAAGGAACCAGGCAGTCTATAGTCCATGGGGTCGCAAGAGTGGACACAACTTACAACAAAACCATTACCACCATACATTCTGAGTTTCCAATATTACCATCTAATTGTCAATACTGACACTTGAATTTTCAAGTGCAAGTTTCATTTTTGTTTTAGACCATAAATAAGTACATTACTATTAGGAAAGCCAGAATACATCCACAGTAACCTCTGGCCACTGGGCTATGCTAGGTTGATCCTCAGGTGATCTCAGGTGCACGCTTCTGGCCTCCATCCTCTCTGGAGCTCTCCTGAAGTGTCTGTGGAGCTCTCAGATTCACCTGCCTGCAGACTGAGAGGGAAGGCTTTCCCCGTATAAGTCAAAATTCCTCCCTAAATGCTTAATGATACAGAACTAATTTAAGTCTCCAAATAAGAAAAGAGCTTAAATCAAACACTGATTCCCAGACAGATGTATAACTTCAAAAGCAAGAACCAAGTCTTCACCAACTAAGGAGGCACAGGCTGAGGGACTGCAGCAGAGGAGATATTTACAGCTTCCTGTGTCAACTCATTAGACATGATTCCTCAGGTTACTCCAACCTCTAACTACATGATTTCCCACAGGGAGACTTTTCTGGACAAAATGGCTTTTTTCCCCCTCTACTGATTCTCTATTCCTAAGACATGCATTATAATTTAGGTGAATTCATTTTTTAAAATATATTTTTATTTTTTTTACTTTACAATATTGCATTGGTTTTGCCGTATGTCAACATGCATCCACCACGGGTGTACACGTGTTCCCCATCCTGAACCCCCCTCGCACCTCCATCCCCATACCCTCCCTCTGGGTCATCCCAGTGCACCAGCCCCAAGCATCCTGTATCCTCCATCGAACCTGGACTGGCGATTCATTTCATATATGATATTATACATGTTTCAATGCCATTCTCCCAAATCATCCCCACCTCCATCTCCCAGAGTCCAAAAGACTGTTCTATAAATCTGTGTCTCTTCTGCTGTCTAGCATACAAGGTTGTCATTACCATCTTTCTAAATTCCATATATATGCATTAGTATACTGTATTGGTATTTTTATTTCTGGCTTACTTCATTCTGTATAATAGGCTACAGTTTCATCCACCTTATTAGAACTGATTCAAATGTATTCTTTTTAATGGCTGAGTAATACTCCATTGTGTATATGTACCACAGCTTTCTTACCCATTCATCTATTGATGGACATCTTGGTTGATTCCATGTCCTGGCTATTATAAACAGTGTTGTGATGAACATTAGGGTACACGTGTCTCTTTCAATTCTGGTTTCCTCAGTGTGTATGCCCAGCGGTGGGATTGCTGGGTCGTATAGCAGTACTATTTCCAGTTTTTTAAGGAATCTCCACACTGCTCTCCATAGTGGCTGTACTAGTTTGCATTGCCACCAACAGTGTAAGAGGGTTCCTTTAATCCACATCCTCTCCAGCATTTATTGCTTGTAGACATTTGGATCACAGCCATTCTGACTGGCGTGAAATGGTACCTCCTTGTGGTTTTGATTTGCATTTCTCTGATAATGAGTGATGTTGAGAATCTTTTCATGTGTTTGTTAGCCATCTGTATATCTTCTTTGGAGAAATGTCTATTTAGTCCTTTGGCCCATTTTTTGATTGGGTCATTTATTTTTCTGGAATTGAGCTGTAGGAGTTGCTTGTACATTTTTGAGATTAGTTGTTTGTCAGTTGCTTCATTTGCTATTATTTTCTCCCATTCCGAAGGCTGTCTTTTCACCTTGCCTATAGTTTTTTGTTGTTGTTGTTGTTGTGCAGAAGCTTTTAAGGTTAATTAGGTCCCATTTGTTTATTTTTGCTTTTATTTCCACTATTCTGGGAGGTGGGTCATAGAGGATCCTGCTGTGATGTATGTTGGAGAGTATTTTGCCTATGTTCTCCTCTAGGAGTTTTATAGTTTCTGGTCTTATGTTTAGATCTTTAATCCATTTTGAGTTTATTTTTGTATGGTGTTAGAAAGTGTTCTAGTTTCATTCTTTTACAAGTGGTTGACCAGTTTTCCCAGCACCACTTGTTAAAGAGATTGTCTTTAATCCATTGTATATTATTGCCTCCTTTGTCAAAGATTAGGTGTCCATATGTGCGTGGATTTATCTATGGGCTTTCTATTTTGTTCCATTGATCTATATTTCTGTCTTTGTGCCAGTACCATACTGTCTTGATAACTATGGCTTTGTAGGAGAGCCTGAAGTCAGGCAGGTTGGTTCTTCCAGTTCCATTCTTCTTTCTCAAGATTGCTTTGGCTATTTGAGTTTTTTTGTATTTCCATACAAATTGTGAAATTATTTGTTCTAGCTCTGTGAAAAATACTGTTGGTAGCTTGATAGGGATTGCATTGAATCTATAGATTGCTTTGGGTAGTATACTGATTTTCACCATATTGACTCTTTTGATCCACGAATATGGTATATTTCTCCATCTATTAGTGTCCTTTTGATTTCTTTCACCAGTGTTTTATAGTTTTCTATATATAGGTTTTTCGTTTCTTTAGGTAGATATATTCCTAAGTATTTTATTCTTTTCATTGCAATGGTGAATGGAATTGTTTCCTTAATTTCTCTTTCTATTTTCTCATTATTAATGTATAGGAATGCAAGGGATTTCTGTGTGTTGATTTTATATCCTGCAACTTTACTATAGTCATTGATTAACTCTAGTAATTTTCTGGTGGAGTCTTTAGGGTTTTCTATGTATAGGATCATGTCATCTGCAAAACAGTGAGAGTTTTACTTCTTTTCCAATTTAGATTCCATTTGTTTCCTTTTCTGCTCTGATTGCCATAGCCAAAACTTCCAAAACTATGTTGAACAGTAGTGGGGAGAGTGGGCACCCTTGTCTTGTTCCTGACTTTAGGGGAAATGCTTTCAATTTTTCACCATTGAGGATAATGTTTGCTGTGTGTTTGTCATATATAGCTTTTATTATGTTGAGGTATTTTCCTTCTATTCCTGCTTTCTAGTTTTTATCATAAATGGATATTGAATTTTGTCAAAGGCTTTCTCTGCATCTATTGAAATAATCATATGGTTTTTATCTTTCAGTTTGTTAAAGTGGTATATTACATTGATTGATTTGAGGATATTGAAGAATCCTTGCATTCCTGGGATAAAGTCCACTTGGTCATGGTGTATGATTTTTTTAATGTGTTGTTAGATTCTGGTTCCTAGAATTTTATTAAGGATTTTTGCGTCTATGTTCATCAGTGATATTGGCCTGTAGTTTTCTTTTTCTTTCTTTCTTTTTTTTTTTTTGTGTGGCATCTTTGTCAGGTTTTGGTATTAGTGTGATGGTGGCCTCATAGAATGAGTTTGGAAGTTTACCTTCCTCTGCAATTTTCTGGAAGAGTTTGAGTAGGATAGGTGTTAGCTCTTCTCTAAATTTTTGGTAGAATTCAGCTGTGAAGCCGTCTGGACCTGGGCTTTTGTTTGCTGGAAGATTTCTGATTACAGTTTCAATTTCCATGTTTGTGATGGGTCTATTAAGATTTTCTATTTCTTCCTGGTTCAGTTTTGGAAAGTTGTACTTTTCTAAGAATGTGTCCATTTCTTCCACGTTGTCCATTTTATTGGCATATGATTGCTGATAGGAGTCTCTTATGATCCTTTGTATTTGTGTGTTGTCTGTTGTGATCTCTACATTTTAATTTCTAATTTTGTTGATTTGATTTTTCTCCCTTTGTTTCTTGATGAGTCTGGCTAATGGTTTGCCAATTTTATTTATCCTTTCAAAGAACCAGCTTTTGGCTTTGTTGATTTTTGTTATGGTCTCCTTTGTTTCTTTTTCATTTATTTCTTCCCTAATTTTTAAGATTTTTTACCTTCTACTAACCCTGGGGTTCTTCATTTCTTCCTTTTCTAGTTGCTTTAGGTGTAGAGTTAGGTTATTTTTTTGACCTTTTCCTTTTTTCTTGAGGTATGCCTGTATTGCTACGAACTTTCCCCTTAACTTTGCTTTTACAGTGTCCCATAGGTTTTGGCTTGTTGTGTTTTCCTTTTCATTCGTTTCTATGCAAATTTGGTTTTCTTTTTTGATTTCTTCTGTGATTTGTTGGTTATTCAGCAGCGTGTTGTTCAGCCTCCATATGTTGGGATTTTAAATATTTTTTTCCCCTGTAATTGAGATCTAATCTTACTGCACTGTGGTCAGAAAGGATGCTTGGAATGATTTCAATTTTTTTTTTAATTTACCAAGGCTAGATTTATGGCCCAGGATGTGATCTATCCTGTTGAGGGTTCCATGTGCACTTCAGGAAAAGGTGAAATTCATTGTTTTGGGATGAAATGTCCTATAGATATCAATTAGGTCTAACTGGTCTATGGTATCATTTAAAGTTTGTGTTTCCCTGTTAATTTTCTGTTTAGTTGATCTATACATAGGTGTGAGTGTGGTATTAAAGTCTCCCACTATTATTATATTGTTGTTAATTTCACCTTTCATACTTATTAGCATTTGTCTTACATATTGTGGTGCTCCTATGTTGGGTGCATATATATTTATAATTGTTATATCTTCTTGGATTGATCCTTTGATCATTATGTAGTGTCCTTTTTTGTCTCTTTTCACAGTCTTTGTTTTAAAGACTATTTTATCTGATATGAGTATTGCTACTCCTGCTTTCCTTTGATCTGTATTTGCATGGAAAATCTTTTTCCAGGCCTTCACTTTCAGTCCATATGTGTCCCCTTTTTTGTGGTGGGTCTCTTGTAGACAACATATATAGGGGCCTTGTTTTTGTATACATTCAGCCAGTCTTTGTCTTCTGGTTGGGGCATTCAACCCATTTATGTTTAAGGTAATTATTGATAAGTATGATCCCATTGCCATTTACTTTATTGTTTTGGGTTTGAGTTTATACACCGTTTTTGTGTCTCCTTTCTACAGAATATCCTTTAGCCTTTGTTGGAGAGCTGGTTTGGTGGTGCTGAATTCTCTCAGCTTTTGCTTGTCTGGAAAGCTTTTGATTTTTCCTTCATATTTGAATGAGATCCTTGCTGGGTACAGTAACCTAGGCTGTAGTTTTTTTTTTTTTTCATCACTTTAAGTATGTCTTGCCATTCCCTCCTGGCCTGAAGAGTTTCTATTAGAAAGATCAGCTGTTATCCTTATGGGGATCCCCTTGTGTTGTTTGCTGTTTTTCCCTTGCTGCTTTTAATATTTGTTCTTTGTGTTTGATCTTTGTTAATTTGATTAAAATTTGTCTTGGGGTGTTTCACCTAGGCTTTATCCTGTTTGGGACTCTCTGGATTTCTTGGACTTGGGTGATTATTTCCTTCCCCATTTTAGGGAAATTTTCAACTATTATCTCCTCAAGTATTTTCTCATGGTCTTTCTTTTTGTCTTCTTCTTCTGGGGCTCCTATGATTCGAATGTTGGGGCGTTTAACATTGTCCTGGAGGTCTCTGAGATTTTCCTCATTTCTTTTAATTCTTTCTTCTTTTTTCCTCTCTGATTCATTTATTTCTACCATTCTATCTTCTATTTCACTAATCCTATCTTCTGCCTCCATTATTCTACTATTTGTTCCCTCCAAGTGTTTTTGATCTCAATTGCATTATTCGTTATATATTGACTCTTTTTTTTTTTCTTCTAGGTCCTTGTTAAACCTTTCTTGCATCTTCTCAATCCTTGCCTCCGTGCTATTTATCTATGATTCCATTTTGATTTCAAGATTTTGGATCATTTTCACTATCATTATTTGGAATTCTTTATCAGGTAGATTCCCTATCTCTTCCTCTTTTGTTTGGTTTGGTGAGCATTTATCCTGTTCCTTTGACTGCTGGGCATTCCTCTGTCTCTTCATTTTGTTTATATTGCTGAGTCTGGGGTGGCCTTTCTGTGTTCTGTCAGTTTGTGGAGTTGTCTTTATTATGGAATTTCCTCACTATGGGTGGGGTTTTATCGTTGGCTTGTCAAAGTTTCTTGGTTAGGGAAGCTTGTGTCGGTGTTCTGGTGGTGGGAGCTGGATTTCTTCTCTCTGGAGTGCAATGAAGTGTCTGGTAATGAGTTATGAGATGTCAGTGTTTTGGAGTAACTTTGGGAAGCCTGTATATTGAAGCTCAGGTCTGTGTTTCTGTGTTGCTAGAGAATGTGCATGGTATGTCTTGCTCTGGAACTTGTTGGCCCTTGGGTGGTGCTTGGTTTCAGTGTAGATATGGAGGTGTTTGATGAGCTCCTATTGCTTAATTTTCCCTGGAGTCAGCTGTTCTATGGTATTCTCAGGATTTGGACTTAAGCCACCATTAAATAAGACTGAAAACCAGAGGTCTCCACTTAAGCCTCTGGTTTTCAGTCTTATTTTTACAGTAGTCTCAAGACTTTTCCTTCTATACAACATTGTTGACAAAACATCTAGGTTAAAGATGAAGTTTCTCCACAGTGAGGGACACCCAGAGAAGTTCACAGAGTTACATGGAGAAGAGAGGGAGGAGGGAGTTAGAGGTGACCCGAATGAGATGAGGTGGAATCAAAAGAGGAGAGAGAAAGCTAGCCAGTAAGCACTTCCTTATATGCGCTCCACAGTCTGGACCGCTCAGAGATGTTACGAAGTTATACAGAGAAGAGAAGAGGGAGGAAGCAGACAGAGGTGGCCAGGAGGATAAAAGCAGGGAATGAAAAGGAGAGAGACAGATCCAGCCAGTAATCAGTTCCCTAAGTGTCCTCCACTGTCTGGAATACACAGATTCAGAGAGTTGGGTGGAGAAGAGAAGGGGGAGGGAGGAGACAGAGGTGACCTAGTGGAGAGAAATGAGAGTCCAAAGCGGGAGAAAGCAGTCAAGCCAGTAATCTCACTCCCAAGTAAAACTAGGTACTGAAGATTGGGTTCTTAAAGGTACAAAATTGATAACAAATACCAAAAAGCAAAG
>NW_011485701.1:3768-5461 GCF_000754665.1 Bison bison bison | reverse complement strand
GGTTTTAATTATTTACTTATTTTTCCTCCCTATTATGTTGCCCTCTGTGCTTCCAAGGCTTGGCACAGACTCGGCAGTGAGAGTGTTTCCTGGTGTTTGGAAACCTCTCTTTTTAAGACTCCCTTCCCGGGATGGAGCTCCATCCCTACCTCTTTTGTCTCTCTTTTTTTTTTTTTTTGTCTTTTATATTTTTCCTACCTCCTTTCGAAGACAATGGGCTGCTTTTCTGGGCGCCTGATGTCCTCTGCCGGCATTCAGAAGTTGTTTTGTGGATTTTACTCAGCGTTTAAATGTTCTTTGATGAATTTGTTGGGGAGAAAGTGGTCTCCCCATCCTATTCCTCTGCCATCTTAGGACCGCCTCCCCGAATTCATCTTTTATTACTCCTTCCCCTTTAATTCTCTTGCTTTTAAGGTTTCCCAGCATGGCATCACATCCCTGGGCAGAAAATTTTCTTTAAACTGTAACACTGGGGATTTGTCTTGACTAGGTCCTTAGGGTCTTCAGAGCTTTGATTTGTGGCAGGGACACAACCACTGGTATCTCTAAAAAATATTATTCTCCCCTTCAAAAAAGGGGCTAACTTTGCCCCTTTAGTATAAAACCATGGTTATTATACTCCCTGGATCCATGACAGTTTTTCCAAGCCAATTAGAAATTCCCCAGTTATATCCGAAGTCAAGAGCTATACTTTAGTCCCTCACTACTAAATGTTTGTACTTATAAGAGAGATATTTATAAGTTTATATGCACCATAAGCTATCATAGCATATTATATGTTTGTTTGGGCTGTGCTCATCTTGTCCGAATTTTTGTAACCCCATGGACAGTAGCCCACCAGGCTTCTCTGTTCATGGAATTTCCCAAGCAAGAATACTGGAGTGGGTTGCCATTCCCTTCCCCATGGTGTCTTCCCACTGAAAGATCAAATCTATGTCTCCTGTATTGCAGGCAGATTTTTAAACATCTGATCCACCAGGGAAGCCACACAAATACTCTTCGCTCATGTACAACTATGTGCAACCCCATGCACTGTAGCCTGCCAGGTTCCTCCACCCATGGGATTCTCCAGCCAAGAACACTGGAGTGAGTTGCCCTTTCCTTCTCCAGAGGATCTTGCAACCCAGGGATCAAACCCACATCTCTTATGTCACCTGCATTGCAAAGCAGGTTCTTTACCACTAGCACCATCTGGGAAATATCTATCTATCTATATCTATATCTATCTACATATCTATCTATATCTATCTATCTATCTATATCTATATCTATCTATCTATCTATATCTATATCTATATCTATATATGCCTCTGTGTGTGTATGTGTGCATGTGTACCTGCATGTGTGCCACAGCCTGCGCAGATGCTTGGGAACCTAGCTGTGAGTCACAGCAGAGGCTCAGATGTGAAACAATGTCTAAGCAGAGCCATGGCACCTATTACTGGTGCTTACATGGGCTTCACATCAGAAGCAACCCCAATCACTGACTACAGCTGGATACCACAGCCCACACCCTTATCCATACCAGAAGTCCATTCAGGCCTCAGCTGCCTTGTTTTGCAGCCCCATACCATGGCAAGTACAGCAGCTTTACTGTAGGCACAAAGAGCTTCAGACCCAAAGATGCTTCTGAGCAGGGGAGAGTCAGCCATTGATGGTGCTTATACAGACAGCACATCAGAGGCAGTCTGCA
>NW_011485701.1:0-493 GCF_000754665.1 Bison bison bison | reverse complement strand
ATATAAACTCTTCAGAGGCCCCTTTATATCTTGATTTTTCACATTGTATAAAAGGGGTTTAGCAAGGGTGTGATAACAGTGTACTTCACCAAGGAAACTGTACTTGAATGTGAGCTGTGCATGGCACCAGAGCTAAGGTAAATTCCTAAGGTTACAAAACAAAATACAGAGAAAACCAAGAGGTGAGATACACAGGTAGAAAATGCTTTATATTTCCCTTGAGCTGATGAGATTGTACATATGCAGGAAACTATTTTAGAATAAGAGTAAAGGATACCAGCAAAAGGACCACCACCCATCAGGACAGCTGAAAAATACATCACTATGTTATTAAGAAAGTTGTCATAACTGGCAAGTTGTACCATCTGACTGAGTTCACAGAAAAAGTGGGGAATTTGCACAACTGGACAGAAGGACAGTCGCAGCACCATTAAGCTGTGTAGCAAGGAATACAAGGCAATCAGCACCCAGGATATCAGAACCAGCCGTCCAC
>NW_011485700.1:14299-14622 GCF_000754665.1 Bison bison bison | reverse complement strand
ATATATAGAATATCTCAAGGAATCTATAAAAAAAGCAAAACTCCTAGAACTAATGAGTTCTGCAAGATTACAGGATACAGGTGTCTTACCAGGTGGCTCAGTGGTAAAAAATCTGCAGGAAACCCACGTTCAACCTCTGGGTTGGGAAGATCCCCTGGAGAAGAGCATGGCAACCCACTCAAGTATTAGTTGCCTGGAGAATTCCATGGACAGAGGAGGCTAGTGAGATACATCCAGGGGATCACAAAGAGTCAGACATGAATAAGTGACTAACACTGCCTACACTGCCTGCAGGATACAGGGTAAATATATATTTAATCAAT
>NW_011485700.1:13748-14199 GCF_000754665.1 Bison bison bison | reverse complement strand
AGAATATACTTTCCCTCATGAGTTTTATATATCATGTTTGATGATTAAAACAAAATTATAGCACCATATAATACTCAAGACAATAGTATTTTAAAGTAGTGAAGATAAAGTTACCTAAATTGAAATGAGGTTTCCACACTTGACTCAAAGTGGTAAAATGTTGATACAAGTAGACTAAGTCACATGTGTATATTGTAATGCTAAGAATAATCACTACAAAAATTTCAAAGAGAGATACATCCCAAACCACTATCATTAAATAAAGATTGAACCCTAAAAACTACTCAACCCATAAAAAAGCAAACAAAGAAATAGGAGGAAAAGACCCTGTGAAAATAAATTAAAAACAAATAACAAAATGGCAAACTTGATTAAATACTAATGTATCAATAGTTACCTTACATATAAATCATATATATATATATATATATACTACTCAAAGAACAGAGAT
>NW_011485700.1:10301-11679 GCF_000754665.1 Bison bison bison | reverse complement strand
GGCTCCTCTGTCCATGGGATTTTTCCGGGCAACAGTACTGGAGTGGGGTGCCACTGCCCTCTCCTAAGATGACCCTACACCTATCAAAATGGCTACAATAAACAATAATGACAACATCAAATACCAATGATGATGCAGAGAAACTAGATCACTAATACACTGTGGATGAAAATGTGAAACTGTGAAGTCCTTGTGAAAATAGCTTGGCATTTTTTAAAGAGGACTAAACATACAATTACAATATTTCCTGGAAATTTCAGTCTTAGGCATTTATCCCAGAGAAATAACAACTTATATTGACACAAAAACCTGTACACAAATGTTCATAGTAGTTTTATTTATCTGCCCGTTTGCCCTTCAACAGGTGAATAGTTAAATAAACTATGATTGATCCATACCATAGAATACACTTAGCAATAAAAAGGAAAAAACTATTGACACATACAGCTACTTTGATGAATCTCCAGGAAACAATGCTGAGTGAAAAAACCAACCCACAAATTTACATACTGTCTAATTTCAATTATACAACTCTCTGAAATAACTACATTTTAGAAATCAAGGAGAGATCAGTGATTCCTGGAAATTAGAGACATGGAGGGAGAAGGAAGAATGGGTGTGGTTATAAAAGTGGAGCATGAAAGATCTTTGAGTGTTGGAAATGTTCAGTATCTTGACTGTGGTGCTGGATATATGAAACCACACAAGTAATATAATTGTTTTTGGAAGTAATACATAGAGACAAACACAAATGAGTACAAGTTAAACTGGAGAAATATAAATAAGATTATTGCATTATATTAATGTCTATATCCTGGTTGTGATACTCTATTATAGTTTTGCAAAGTATTACCATTGGATGACTAATACCTGCAGTGGTATTACTTTGGATGAGGGCTTCCCTGGTGGCTCAGATGGTAAAAAATTTGCCTGCAATGCAGGAGACCCGGATTTGGTCTCTGGGTCAGGAAGATCCCCTCAAGAAGGGAATGGCTACCCACTCTATTATTTTTGCCTGGAGAATTCCATGGACAGAGGAGCCTAGTGGGCTACAGTCCATAAGATGGCAAAGAGTCAGAAACATACACAATTATACACGGAAGGATCTTTTCTAGAATCCTAGGCTTTGGAGTCTAATTTCACCACCATCACACCTCTGTCTCTAGCAGTGGGTTTGTTTAGCATAATTGTGACTAGAATGCCATACACTGTATGTACACTTCATCCAGCAGATTGAAAATTCAGCCACAATAGTTTGCAGCTCCTACAATCAAGGAATAATCCATTTACCCACTTTTTGAATCCTGTGACTTGCTTCGACTACAGGATGCAATGGAAATGATATTGGATAATTATCATCCTCAGAGAAGGCAATGGC
>NW_011485700.1:8616-10201 GCF_000754665.1 Bison bison bison | reverse complement strand
TCTCACATCCATACATGACTACTGGAAAAACCATAGCCTTGACTAGACAGACCTTTGTTGGCAAAGTAATGTCTCTGCTTTTTAATATGCTCTCTAGATTGGTCATAACTCTCCTCCCAAGGAGCAAGTGTCTTTTAATTTCATGGCTGCAATCACCATCCACAGTGATTTTGGAGCCCCCCCAAATAAAGTCTAACACTGTTTCCACTGTTTCTCCATTTATATGCTATGAAGTGATGGGACCAGATGCCATGATCTTAGTTTTCTGAATGTTGAGCTTTAAGCCAACTTTTTCAATCTCTTCTTTCACTTTCATCAAGAGGCTCTTTAGATCTTCTTCACTTTCTGCCATAAGGGCGGTGTCATCTGCATATCTGAGAGTATTGATATTTCTCCCAGCAATCTTGATTCCAGCTTGTGCTTCCTGCAGCCCAGCATTTCTCATGATGTACTCTTCATATAAGTTAAATAAGCAATGTGACAATATACAGCCTTGACGTACTCCATTATTCTGTGTGAAAGTGCAAAGAAACCAGAATGGTTAAAATGATTTTGAAAAACAAGAATAAAATGGGAAGAAACATTCTACCTAATTTCAAGACTTACTATACAGCTACAGTAATCAAGACGGTGTGCTATTATTGGCAAAGGGATGAACACACAGAAAGGTAGAATAGGATAGAGAAAATCTTGAAATAGACCCACACAAATATGTCCAATTGACTTACAAAGGTGCAAAAGTAATTAGATGGAGAAATGATAGCATTTGCAGTAAATTGTGCTGAAGTAATTAGACATCCATAATCAAAAGTAAATAAATAAATAAACTTTGACTTAAGTCTTATACCTTATAGAAAATTTAACTCAAAATTGATCACAGATTTAGATGTAAAATGTAAAATTACAAGAGTTCTAGGAAAAACACAGGAGACAATCTTTGGAATCGGGGGCTAGGCAAAGGATTTTTAGACTTGCTAATGGGCTTCTCTGATGGCTCAG
Organism: Bison bison bison; assembly: GCF_000754665.1. Taxonomy (NCBI): domain Eukaryota; kingdom Metazoa; phylum Chordata; class Mammalia; order Artiodactyla; family Bovidae; genus Bison; species Bison bison. The sequence continues at coordinate 9,202 of NW_011485700.1, read as the reverse complement.
ATGGTAAAGAATCTGCCTGCAATGCAGGAGACCCAGGTTCAGTCCCTGAGTGGGGAAGATACCTTGGAGAAGGGAATGGCAACCCACTCCAGTATTCTTGCCTGGAGAATTCCATGGACAGAGGAACCTAGTAGGCTACAGTCCTTGGGGTTGCAAAGAGTCGGACATGACTGAGTCACTAAGGCACGAGAGAAGGACCCACAAAAGTAAAAATTAATAAATTGAACTTCAACAAAATTAAAAATCTTCTCTTGCAAAAGACCTTGTTAAAAGGATGAAAGACAACTAGAATAAAATATGTGCATATTACATATCCAGTAGAGGACCTGTATCATAAATATATAAAGAACTCTAAAAACTCAACAATTTAAAATGCAATCCAATTAAAAAATGGGCAAAGACATGACCAGACATTCCATGAAAGAGGTTATACAGATGGCTAAGAAGCACGTGAAAAGATGTGCAATACCATTGGCCATCAGAGAAATGAAAATTAAAACACAATAAGACGACCCTGCTGCTGCTGCTGCTGCTGCTGCTAAGTTGCTTCAGTCGTGTCCGACTCTGTGCGACCCCATAGATGGCA
>NW_011485700.1:5897-6409 GCF_000754665.1 Bison bison bison | reverse complement strand
AGTCCCTGCTACACAACTGTTGAGCCTGTGCTCTGGAGCCCAGGAGCCACAACTACTGAAGCCCATGTGCCCTAGAGCCCATGCTCTGCAACAGGAGAGGCCACTGCAATGAAGAGCCCTTGCACTGCAAATAAAAAGTAGTCCCTCTCTCCAAAACTACAGAAAGCCCGCACAGCAACCAAGACCCAGTGCAGCCAAAAGTAAAGAAATACAATTTTTTTTTTAAAAATCTAGCAATAATTCTTATTCCAAAGAGGTTTTAAATGTTCACTATGGCAAAGTCTTCAAACTGCTAAATGTAGAAATTACCTGGGAAGCAGAAATGTAGCTTCCCCAGCCCCATTATGGAACATGTGATTCAGTAGGTCTGAGGAGTAGTTGAAACACCTGTTAATAAAAATAATGAAAAACTGGTTAAAATGATTGCTATCAACAAATCCAGTTAAATAAAATTGCTATAGACTGTGTCCTCCCATAGTCCATATGTTCAATCCTAACCTCCAAAGTGATTG
>NW_011485700.1:3797-5797 GCF_000754665.1 Bison bison bison | reverse complement strand
GGAACAAGAAAAAAAAAAATAGTCATACTCAGTAAAACAGAATCTAAAAATAATCATCAACTAAAGAGCACTCTTGTCACACTCAAACTGAAAGCAGAGGGACAAAATACAAGAAATCTTAATCATCAATAAGTGTTCATGTTTTAAGACCCATCATTTATTCAACAGAAGTTTATTGAGCACCAATTCTGTGCCAGACATGATGCAAGACTCTAAAAGTTCCCAGGTGAACAGGAAAGATTCCGATCTCACCCTTAGGGAATAGTCAAGTGTCCTGGTCTCAACCTGATTTCTATATTTCTTCTAGTTTCATCTTTCACCTAAGTTATAGTTTTGTACCAAGAAAAAATTGTCTAGTAGTGTGATTTCTTTCAAAATATTGATAATAATGGTGAATACCTTCATAGTGCTTGGTGGTGGGGGTTTAGTCGCTAGTGTTAGTTGTTCAATCGTGTCTGACTCTTTTGCAACCCCATGGACCATAACCCACCAAGCTCTTCTGTCCACGGAATTCTCCAACAAGAATACTGGAGTGGGTTGCCATTTCCTTCTCCAGGGGATCTTCCGGACCGAGGGATCAAACCCAGATATCCTGCACTGTTGGCGGATTCTTTAACTACCGATCCACCAGAGAAGCCCTTATAGGCCTTACTATGTGCCAAAAAGTATTCTATGCATTTTCACAAATTAACTGATTTAATCTTGAACAATCTTTTGAGGTACCATTATTACTCTTTTTTTTAACAGATGAGGAAACAGAGGCAGAGAGGTTAAGTAATTTCCACAGATTCAAGCTATTCACTACACTGTTCTTACTAAGGCAAAACACTGTAGAGTTGTTATTTTTTAGCAACAAGGATTGAAAGAAAATGTGATGTTGTTGACGCAAGTTAATTAATAAACCTGAATGTCAAAGTATCCCGTTCTCTAAGCATTCAGCCTGAGATTTAATAATCTAATCTGAATGTTTTCCACCAAACAGATGCCCTTAAAAACCACATCCAAAGGTAAATAAATTGTAGAGAGTGTTGAATTTTCTTAAAAACAGCTGCTGATTTATAATCAGCCTGTCTAATTCTCTTCTCAGACTTTCAGCCCATAAGTTAGCATATCTGCTTCTATTTTGAAATGGGATATCAGGTCCCACATATTCCCAGAGGAAATCAGGAAAATCTGATTAAGTATTTACTAGAATTTCCTCGTGGGCACCTTCTTCCAAAGATATGAAAATTATCAGAGAGTTTTCTCAAGACCCAATTTCAATAACAGTAAGTCATTGTTAGTAAACCATTGCCAGAACCTTTATGTGCTTCATATCTGATGAACCTTTATGTCCTGTCTCTTGTATGTATCTATGTGTACCCGAGCCAGGTGGGTAGACACTCTGAAGAATGTTTTGCTAAACAGACTCTGGTCTCCTGGAGATAACTGCGAACCTACCTCTGATACCTGGAACACAGAACATTCTGAGCAATAGGCAACAACTGCTTGTTATCTTTAACAGGCAAACTAGCACACTGACAACCCTTGTTTGTTCCCAAAGACGCATAAGTACGATATCTTCTGAAATTAATGATAACATTTAAAAAGAGCAATGATGATGTTGGTGATGATGGTAGTCACTGACATTTGTTCAGCTCTCATGATATGCTGGGCTCCATGCTAAATGCTTTATAGCAGTTACAGTCTCCTTTTAAAAACCTTTTTATTTTGTATTGGGATATAGCTGATTAACAATGTTGTGATAAAATCAGGTGACTTGCAAAGGGACTCAGCCATGCATATATATGTATCCATTCTCCCACAAACTCCCCTCCTACGCAGGTTGCCGGGAGAGAGATCCCTGAGCAGAGATCCCTGTGCTATGAAGTAGATCCTTGTTGGCTATCAGTTTTAAATATAGCAGTGTGTACATGTCCATCCCAAACTCCCTATCTATCCTTTCTGCCATCCATCTCCCCAGCAACCATAAGTTCATTCTCTTAAGTCTGTGAATCTGT
>NW_011485700.1:0-721 GCF_000754665.1 Bison bison bison | reverse complement strand
ACTTCATAGAACCATTTAACTTCAGCTTTTTCAGCATTACTGGTCAGGGCATAGACTTGAATTACCATGATATTGAATGATTTGCCTTGGAAATGAACAGAGATCTTTCTGTCATTTTTGAGACTGCATCCAAGTACTGCATTTTGGACTCTTTTGTTGACTGTGATGGCTACTCCATTTCTTCTAAGGGATTCCTGCCCACAGTAGTAGATATAATGGTCATCTGAGTTAAATTCACCCATTCCAGTCCACCTTAGTTCGCTGATTCCTAGAATGTCTATGTTCACTCTTGTCATCGCCTGTTTGACCACTTCCAGTTTGCCTTGATTCAGGGACCTAATATTCAGATTAGCCATCATAGTCAACAAAAGAGTCCGAATTGATGCTTTTGAACTGTGGTGTTGGAGAAGACTCTTAAGAGTCCCTTGGAATGCAAGGAGATCCAATGAGCCTATCCTAAAGGAGATCAGTCCTGGGTGTTCACTGGTAGGACTGATGTTGAAGCTGATACTGCAATACTTTGGCCACCTGATGCAAAGAGCTGACTCATTTGAAAAGACCCTGATGCTGTGAAAGATTAGGGGCAGGAGGAGAAGGGGATGACAGAGGATGAGATGGTTGGATGACATCACCGACTCAATGGACATGGGTTTAGGTGGACTCCGGAAGTTGGTGATGGACAGGGAGGCCTGGCACACTGCAGTTCATGGGCTTGCAAAGA
>NW_011485699.1:18814-20856 GCF_000754665.1 Bison bison bison | reverse complement strand
GGGAGAAAAATGGGGAAGAAAAGTGTAGAAAAAAGTGGATCTGTCAGTTTTCTGTCAGGCTTCACATTGCCTACAGGGTGGGTGGTTTTCTTGGGCTTGGTTTCTTGATTTTCAAAAGATGACACCCTTGGGAGAACCTGGCTCCAAATTTGCTTCCCTTTAGGGCTCCAATTTAAGAATAGATTGCCTTGGGGCCTACCTGAGACTTTCTCTCAGGCCCCAGGGCAACTGAGTGATGTCTCAGCTCCTAGCTTTCAAAGAAAGTCTTAATGCTTATTATTTTACTGAAAATTATAATTGAGAAATACTCATGTTCTGTGGAGGGCTGTTTGTGTTGTTTTATTCTTAGAAGACAAAAGGTACAGGATGTTGAGTTGGGGAAATTTACAAGGCCTCAGAAAGGACAGAAACAGGCTCACACCTGAGAGTCTGTTATTTAATCCTTAATGATAGGGACTCTGCTTAGCTGTCCTGAAAGGCTTAGCCTAATTTTTAAAGAAAAGGGAAGCAGAGAGCGAAGTTAAATAACTTGCAGAGGTCACGAGGATGGGGTGGCAGAGGCAGGAGTTGAGCTTCAAGTCTGTCTTGTTTTATAGTCTGTCCATAACTACTTAAGTGTTTTGAATGTCATACCCCGATATCCTGGTATACGAAGCAGTTTTTCTGTTTAGACTATGTTGCTAGTTTGGGTTTGTGGTACCAAATTACCAAATGTATTTTGGAATTTTCTTTGTTTCCCTCATGGTTCCCTTCTGCTTTAAACATCTTCATTAGACACTGATCTAGGGCAGTAGTGGGCTTATGCAGTGCAGGGTTCTCTAGGGAATGAAGAAAGCCATCAATCTCAAGGAAATCTTGGGAACCTGGTGAAATTAATCTTAAGCCTTTGCTAGTCTCAGAGATGACAACAGACATGATTTACCTCCCTCCTCCAAGTAAAACAACCACCATTCCCCTAAGCTAAACTTTAGTGTGTGCTTACCATATGCCAGGCATTAGGCACAGTAATTTTACAAACATTGTCTTCCTTAATCCTCCCCAATATCGTATGAAGTAGTTGTGTGTGCGAGCTCAGTTGTGTCTGACTCTTTGCGACCCCATGGACTATACCTGCCAGGCTCCTTTGTCCATGGAACTTTCCAGGCAAGAGTATTGGAGTGGGTTGCCATTTCCTCCTCCAGGGGATCTTCCCAACCCAGGGATCAAACCCACATCTTCTGTGTTTCCTGCATTGGCAAGAGGATTCTTTACTACTGCTCCACTATGGAATACTATGAATATACCCATTATATAGGTGAAGAAAATGAAGCTCAGTGTAACACAGCTAGTAATTAATAGAGCTGGGTTTCTAACCCAGGCTTTCAGGCTTCAGAGCCTGTGCTTTTAATTATCCTGCTGTGCTGACTGCTTAACAGACTTTAATTGAGCACCAAGCACTGTGTTTGGGTTGGGTATGAGAAGGCAAATAACTGCTCTAGGAGCCCCCACTATAGTAGAATGGATATATAAGTAATAACATAATGGTGGTACAGCACAGCAAATGCTTTGAAAAGGATAAGCAGTAGGATTCCTGGGACTCCAAGAAGAAATGGGTTGCTGCTTAGGGAAAGGAGAGGGAAATGCTGAAATAGTTGAAAGGCCTCATTGGAGAGGTGGCATTTGAGCCAGACTTTGCAGAAGGAGTAAAGAGACTATGGATACAGGGAGGGAAGTGCATTCTGACTGAGGAAAAAGATAACTTGATGTGGTTGGAGATTCACTCACCAAGTATTTATTTGGCAACTGCTAAGTGCTAGGCGTTGTTCTAGGTGTTGGGATGTGATCAAGATAGGTATGGTTCTCTGGGTGAGACAAGTAAGTAAACATGGATAGTTGTAAATTGTGGTAAATGCTACCAAAGAATGAAATAGGTGGTTCTGATAGAGAATAGCAAAGAAATCTTCCCTTTGCATGGGATTGTCAGTGAAGGCATGTTTGAAGAGGTGACATTTGAGCTGAGGTCTGTAAGGTAAGAAGCTTGGCATGAGAAGAGAAGAGAGAAG
>NW_011485699.1:17409-18032 GCF_000754665.1 Bison bison bison | reverse complement strand
TACCCACTCCAGTATTCTGGCCTGGAGAATTCCATGGACTGTATAGTACATGGGGTCGCAAAGAGTCGGACAAGGCTGAGCGACTTTCACTTTCAAAAGATGCAGCTTTTAAGTAGACTTCTTAGCTGAGGTCATTTATATGACTGGGCCTTGTTGAATACGGTATTTACAATGAATGGGGTAAATGAAGAATCATTGCCGGTAAGAAATGGAAAAGGGGGAGACTGAGGATTAAGGGAGAACCTGCCCAATAATGGAATAGCTGCTCAAGAAGAAATTCAAATAGAAAGCAAAAGTAGTAAACACCTGTCCCAACTAGAAAAAATTATTCCGTGGCATCTCCAACCCAGATTTGAAGCGATAGCAGACCATACCCCCCAATATTGGACTGTCACCCTAAAGCTGCCACTATATAGTGATATAGCATGAGGATTTATTATTAATTCATATGTTTCAATGACCCTCTTAATTGGTCACCTTTTTAATAGTCAACTAAATAATACAATATATACAGACAGTTCTGTATTTGAAGTGTTTTTCTCCACCTAGGACTATGAGTGATCTAAAAATGAGCCACAATTTGTCATCTTAAGGGAAAAAGACTTGGACTCAAATCTTCATTC
>NW_011485699.1:15972-17309 GCF_000754665.1 Bison bison bison | reverse complement strand
AGTGGAAGGCATAGAAGGCTGCAGTTAGGAAGGTTAATAGGGCAGTGGGGGAAGGGTGAAATGTGCTGAGACCTGGGGCTGACTTCATACTGGGCTTGCTTGTTTGTGTGTTCAGCTGGGCTCTGAGCATGGGTCTCTGGGGGAGACAGGCTTGCTGTATTGGGAGGCATGGAGTTCTGCCTTGGACTAAATAATGCTTGCACTGTGACTCTCTTCTATTCCTGTGCTGTATTGAAGTAATGGGGACTGGGTTGTGTTGCAAATAAATCATTTTTGTTGTTATAGAGAGTCTTGAATGTTTGGGAAATTGGGAGACAGTGGGTGGAAGGAATTTATTTCCTTTATTCCCTAGGCTATGGCCAGGAACTCAACCCCAATCCCCCAGCATGTAGTTGGAGTTCTCCCTGAAGGCAGCACTGCTAACAATCAGCTCTCACCAAAGGGACTGAAGTAGCCCAGTAAGGCATTTCCCCTGCCCAACTGACTAATCTTATGGTTGTTGTCAATGAAATGAGACAGATTTAGGGTGGTTTCATATATTGAAATATTTGCCAAACATATATCCCTATCTCTTTTTTACCTATCATACATTAACTTATTTTTACCACTCTATTCTCAATAATTGGTTCCAATTAAATGAAATATCTTACATGTCTATAAATACATAAATTTTATTCTGCCTGATGGGTTATTCCTTAACATCCTTTTGTCCATCTACCTTCTTTACTGTATCTTTAGGAATCAGCTCAGGTATTTCTCTTCATCTCAAAGCCCCTCCTGATACCCGTGACTCAGGTAGGATCTCACTATCTGTGCTCACAGCGTTGTTTGCTTTCCTTGAAGACACTCTAGTGTAACTGTGCTTGTTGCCAAAAGATGAAGCTTCTTTTGAGAGTTTCAACTGTGTTTTACCCATTTCCTTATTATTGGAGACTGGTCCTTGATGGATACAAGCATCGGACAGTCACACTTTTTTTGTGAGGGATGCATTCTTCCTAACATGGAATATTTCAATGTTCACATATCTCATTTTCCACTGGAATAGATGCAATAAAAGATAAACTTTGTATATAAAGCAGGGTGAATTTTTGTGCCTCGTTATTTCAAAATCATGATTCAAATTAGAATGTGACAGCTGTGTTCTTGAGTAAGGCAGTTCTTGGGATTGTTAGTCTGTGAGTTAAAATGGGAGAGTAAATGTTGGCTTCCAGGCCAGTGATTTCTGCAACCCAGCTGGGATAGGCACAAATACCTAACAGGCCTGAATGCAGACCTCGGTCCCAGGACCAGATTCTGAATTCAACATCTCAGTGTTCTTTGGAATTTTCAGGAAATCA
>NW_011485699.1:14249-15872 GCF_000754665.1 Bison bison bison | reverse complement strand
TAGTGGCTGCCGTCTATGGGGTCGGCTCGGAGTTGGACACGACTGAAGCGACGCAGCAGCAGCAGCAGCAGGGTTAATTGGCCCTATTATCCATTAAACCCTGAGCTGTCAGAATATACAAGGAAAATACTAGCAAGATGGAATCAGTTGTGATTGATGTTACAGATTCTTTTCTTTTGAAACATTGCTTTCAAATCAGCACTTTTTCTCAAGTCCAAAGTAAGAGATCTATACCTCAAACCTTTGGGAGAAAGGAGATATGCTTGCTAGTGAAGGAGGATGTATGGATGGCAGTCTGTCTGCCAAAGTGGGTGGAGAGAAATACTTACTTGGTCCAGAAATAGAAAGCAGAGAGTAAAGTCCACCTTGTCCCAGCTCCCCCACTGAATAGGCTTGAACTCTATTCAATGTGTCAGTGCCTAAGGAGCAGGTATTTGAGCTTGTTTCTGACCCTGGAGCTCTGTTGCATTTACCTTGGTAGTATATTTTGTCCAATTCTGGACAAAGTCGGGGAGCAGGTGAAACTTATCTTCAGTTTCACCAAATATTTGGTGCCTAATTCTGTAAAACTTTTCAAATGTCTTCAGTTAAGTCTCCCAACAGAACTATAAAGCAGGATGGATAAGCCCCATTAAAGAAAAATTGGTTTGCTGAGACATAATTTGCATACTAAAGAAGCCACAATTTTAAGTGTTCAATTCAGTGGTTTTTAGTATATTCAGAGTTGTGCAGAAAACACTGCAATTGATTTGACCACAAAAAGAAACCCCATGCCTGTTAGCAGTTAATCTCGATTTCCCTCACCCCAGCCCCTGGCAACTATTAATCCATTTATTTTCTTTTTCTGTAGATTATGGATATTTAGATAAGTCAAATCATGCAATATTTGGCTTTTTGTGACTGTCTTCACATTAGCATTGCACTTTCAAGGTTCATCTATATCATTCATTCTTTTTTTTTTATTGAATAAAACTCCATTTTAGAATATGCCACATTTTATTTATCCATTCATTAGTTGATGGGCATTTGAGCTGTTTCTACTCTGGCTATTATGAATAATGCTGACTTGAATGTTCATGTGGAAGTTTTTGTGTGGACGTATATATTCAATCCTCTTGCATAAATATTTAGGAGTATTCATGCTGAATCATATGGTATGTCTATGTTTAACATTTTGAGGAACTGTTAAACTGTTCTCCAAAGCAGCTGTACCATCTTACAATCCAAAACTGTCTGAGCGTTTCAATTTCCCTACATCCTCACCAACACTTCTTATTGTCTGCCTTGCTTATTTTAGCCATACTGGTAAAGAGCTATTTTGTTGTGTTTTTGAGTACATTTCCCTGATGACTGACTATGTTGAACAAGTTTATTTGCAACTTGCATATCTTCTTAAATGTTCATTGAAGTTTGCCCAAGTTTTAATTGGATTTTCTCATATTTTTGAGCTGTGTAAGTTCTTTATATGTTCTGGATGTTAGTCTCTTATCAGATGTATGATTTCCAAATATTTCCTCTGATTCTGTGCGTTGTCTTTTGACTTTTTTTTTTTAATTTTAAATTTTATTTTATTTTTAAACTTTACATAATTGTATTAGTTTTGCCAAACATCAAAATGAATCC
>NW_011485699.1:13029-14149 GCF_000754665.1 Bison bison bison | reverse complement strand
ATTGGACACTGTCTTCTTGTTACTGTATTTCAATGACACTCAGAGTGTTCAGAAGACCAAACCTCTCCCTAAAGGCCTGAAAGAGTTTACAGAAAAAGACCCTTCTCTTCTCTTGAGGAGGGCTCGTCAAGCAGGCAGTATTGCATCTGAAGTTCCTGGCCCCTCCAGGGAGCATGACGGGCCTGAAAGTAATCTGTGTTCCCTCCACCCTTTTCAAGTCAGCTTCCAGCAGCTGGGCTGGGATCACTGGATCATCGCTCCCCATCTCTATACCCCAAACTACTGTAAGGGAGTATGTCCTCGGGTACTACACTATGGTCTCAATTCTCCCAATCATGCCATCATCCAGAACCTTGTCAATGAGCTGGTGGATCAGAGTGTCCCTCAGCCTTCCTGTGTCCCTTATAAGTATGTTCCCATTAGCATCCTTCTGATTGAGGCAAATGGGAGTATCTTGTACAAGGAGTATGAGGGTATGATTGCCCAGTCCTGTACATGCAGGTGACAGCAAAGGTACAGATAGATCAGGTTTGCCCAAGAAATTAGAAAAGGATTTATAGTAAACAAATATTGTTAAATCTGAAAGTGCTCAACCCAAGTGCTCTACCCATTCTGTAGATTCTATTCCTTGCCTTCAGCATTGTACTTTAAGTCTTCTTCCCCTATTTATGAGTGTCTCACTTTATAAAAACAGTTCTGATGCCAAATATCAGTATGTTTTGACCACTAGTCTGTCTTCTGAGGATCTAGAAGGTTTGGGGTGAAGACAGCAACTTGAGATTTTATACTCCTCTTCCTTGCCTCCTGAATCCTAGAAACTATTACCTAATTGAAGAGACCGCTTGCTTCTGTGTTTGGATTTCCCTCTAAATCTAAAACTGTTTCTTAGATGGACTAGGAAACTTTTAAGCAGTAATCTCCCTAGAAATCTTTTGAAGGAAACAGAAGGGAATCTTTTTCTAAGCCATCAGGGTTTTTCCTCTCAGGCTCTGAACCTGGCAGAAATGCCTGGGATGATCCCTTTATTATCCTGCTGTGAAGAGAGCAGCCGTTAATAAAGCCAGTAGGGAAATGTGAATGGAGCAGAGATGACAATCATTTCAAAACCTCTTATATCTAT
>NW_011485699.1:10462-12301 GCF_000754665.1 Bison bison bison | reverse complement strand
AGCGACTGAAATGAACTGAAGAAGGAAAAAACTGATAAGTTGGACTTCATTAAAATTAAAAATTCTGCTCTTCAAAAGACACTACTGAGTATGTAAAGATTAGCCACAGACTAGAAGGAAATATTTTCAAAACACAGAAAAAAGACTTGCATTCAAAACATGCAAAGAACCTTTAAAATTCAACAATAAGAAGACAAACAGCTGAATTATAACATGGGCAAAATATATGAATAGAAACCTCATCATGGAAAGCATATACATGGCAAATAAACATATAAAGAGATGTTCCTCCTCATAGGTCATTAAATCAATGAGATGCCACTGCACACCTATTAGAATGGTTCAAATCCAAAACGCTGACAGCATCGATTGCTGGTAGGAATGCAAAATGGTACGGCTGCTTTGGAACACAGACTTACAGTTCTAAACATAGTCTACATACTAAACAGAGTCTCACCATACAATCCAGCAACCACACTCCTTGTTATTATAATGAGTTGATCACCTAATCTATGAAAAAGGAGGTGAGAATATAAAATGGAGAAAAGACAACCTCTTCAATAAGTGGTGGTGGGAGAACTGGACAGCTACATGTAAAAGAATGAAATTAGAATACTTCCTAACACCATACACAAAACAAACTCAAAATGGATTAAAGACCTGAATGTAAGGTCAGACACTATAAAACTCTTAGAGGAAAACATATAGAACACTCTGATATAAGTCACAGCAGGATCTTTTTTGACCCACATCCTAGAGTAATGAAAATAAAAAATGAAAATTAACAAATGGGACCTAATTAAACTTCAAAGCTTCTGCACAGCAAAGGAAACCATAAGCAAAAGGAAAGGACAACACTAAGAATGGGAGCAAATATTTGCAAACGAAACAACAGACAAAGGATTAACCTCCAAAATATATAAGCAGCTCATAGCAGCTCAATGTCAGAAAAACAAACAACCCAATCAAAAAATGGGCAGAAGACCTAAACAGACATTTCTCCAAAGAAGACATACAGATGGCCAATGAACACAGGAAAAGATGTTCAACATCACTAATTATTAAAGAAATGCAAATCAAAACTACAATGAGGTGTCACTTCACATCCATCATTAAAAATTCTACAAACAATAAATGTTGGAGAAGGTGTGGAGAAAAGGGAACCCTTTTGCACTGTTGGTGGAAATGTAAATTGATACAGCCACTATGGAGAATGGTATGGAGGTTCCTTGAAAACTAGGAATAAAAATACCATATGACTCAGCAATCTCACTACTAGGCACATACCCATAAAAAACCATAATTCAAAAAGATACATGCACCATGCACCCCAGTGTTCTTTGTGGCACTGTTTGCAGTGGCCAGGACATGGAGGCAATCTAGATGTCCATCAACAGAGGAATGGATAGGGAAGATGTGGTATATATATACAATGGAATATTTCTCAGCCATAGGAATGAAATTGGATCATCTTATAGAGACATGGATAGACCTAGAGACTGTTCTACAAAGTAAGTCCAAAATAGAAAAACAAATATCATATATTAATGCATATATGTGGAGTCTAAAAAATGGTATAGATGATCTTATTTGCAAAACAGAAATAGAGACAGAGACATAAAGAACAAATATATGGACACCAAAGTGGGAAAGGGGAGGTGGGATGAATTGGGAGACTGGAAGTGACATATATACGCTATAGATACTATGTATAAAATAAGTAGTGAGAACCTACTACATGGCACAGGGAACTCTACTCAGTGCTCTTCGGTGATCCAAATGGGAAAGAAATCTAAAGAAGAGGGAATATCAGTGGAAACTAACACAAAGTTGTAAAGC
>NW_011485699.1:8367-10362 GCF_000754665.1 Bison bison bison | reverse complement strand
ATATGCGTTATTATACTGTATTGGTGTTTTTCCTTCTGGCTTACTTCACTCTGTATAATAGGCTCCAGACTGTGTCCTCTGGAACACAAAAGTTTTTAATTTGGAAGAAGTCCAAATTATTTTTATCTTTTGTTCTTATGCTTGTGGTACCATCTAAAAAACTTTGAATAATTCAAGATCATGAGAATTTACACTAATGTCTTTTTCTAAGTGTTTTTTATAGTTCTTGCTGTAACATTTAAGTGTTTAATCCATTTCAGTTAATTTTCACATAGCATGTGAGATAAAGGTCTAGCTTCATTGATTTGCAAGTTGATGTCCAATAGTCACAGCACCATTTGTTGAAATGACTAATTTTTCCCCTATTGAATTATCTTGGCACTCTTGTCAAAAATTGAACATAAGGGTTTCTTTCTAGACTCTAAATTTTCTTTCATTGATCCATATGTCTATTATGCCAAGACATTACTGTCTTGATAACTGTAGCTTTGTGTAAGTTTTGAAATTAGGAAATGTGATTCCTCCAAATGTTTTCTTCTTTACCAAGATTGTTTAGGGTATTCTTGATCACTTGTATTTCCATATGAATTTTACAATCAGCTTTTCAATTTCTGAAAAAAAAAATACCAGCTGAGTTTTTTTGTTTTTTTTTTTGATTATGGACTGAAATGAATCTGTAGATAAGTTTGAGGAGTATTGGCATCTTAAAATTATTGTTTCTGATCTATAAAAATGAAATGTCTTTCCATTTATTTAGGACTTACTTATTTTTTTCTATAGTTTTGTCATTTTTCAGTATATGTCTTACACTTTAAATTCATTCCTTAGCTTTTTATTCTTGTTGATGCTATTATTAAAGGATTTTTTCTAAATTTTCAGGCCATTAATTGCTAGTATATAGAAATATAATTAATTTTTATATATTATGCTAGTACTCTGCAACCTTGCTGAATTAATTTATTAGCTGTAATAATTTGTGTGGATTTCTTACAGTTTTCTATATATAAGGTCATCTGTGAATATATATAGTTTTACTTCTTTCGATCTGAATTTCTTCTTTATTTCTGCCTAATTACCCTATCTAGAACCTCCAATAAAATGTTGAATAGAAGTAGTGAAAACAGATATTCTTTTTCCTGATCCTAGAGGGAAATCATTCAGTCTTTTACCATTAAGTTCGTTAGTTGTGGCTTTCATAGATCCTCAGCTTCAGTACTTTAAAGCTATAGTGATCAACACAGTGTGCTATTTGTGAAAGAATAAACAAATAGATTATTGGAATAGAATAGAGAACCCCAAAATAGACCCACACACATATAGTCAACTAATCTTTAACAAAGCTGCAAAGGCAATTAGATGGATAAAGAATAATCTTTTCAACAAATGGCGCTAGAATAACTGGACAACCACATGCAAAAAGAAATGAATCTGTACAAAGAGAAGGTATAAAATACAAATTAAGCACAAAGACTAGTGTGTTAAAGAGCAATGCTGTTTTTACAAAAATAACTTTAATTGAGCATGGGGGAGAAAATCTAATATGTACAAAACACTATCCATATACAAAATAGCACAAATTTTACAATGAATACTAAAATCAAATAAAAAGCTGCACATGAAAAAAAATTGGAAATGGAGCACAGATAAAAATGTCAAACACAAACTATAAAACTTCTAGAAGATAACTAGGTAAACTTTGATTTAGTAATGACTTTTCTTTCCTATATTTTGCTTTTTGCTCTTTTAGGGCTTTATATCATTTTATTTCATAAATATCATAAATATCATCTCATTTTAATTTACAGAAATGAAGGTTTCTGGAGACTTGCCCATAGTCATAAAGCATAGCAAATGAGTGGGTTGCTGCTGCTGCTAAGTCACTTCAGTGTCCGACTCTGTGCGACCCCATAGATGGCAGCCCACCAGGCTCCGCCGTCCCTGGGATTCTCCAGGCAAGAACACTGGAGTGGCTTGCCATTTCCTTCTCCAATGCAT
>NW_011485699.1:4792-5587 GCF_000754665.1 Bison bison bison | reverse complement strand
ATTAAACAAACAAAAAAGGATTTTGTGTGCAGTGAGCTCTGAGCCAGGGCAAATAATGATGAGTCATATGCATGGGTGTTTCCAAGAACTTTCAGATAGGTCAAATTGTAACATTTCTCCGGGAATGGGGCTTTTTGAAGACCTCAAACCCAACCTGCCCCCTCCAGTGGCTTCTAGGCTACAAATTTTCACAATTACTGGTATTATCAGGTTGTTATTTTTCAAAACTACTGTGGAGGCAATGAGACAGGGATTAGAATAGAATAAGTTAAAATGCCACACAGCTCACTATTCTCATGGGGGTTCAGTCATTTTTCTTGAATAATTGCTTTTTGGATTGTTGCAAGCCTTTGGCTAATTCTAGAATTCTGAAAAAGTTGAGTTTTTAGAGGGGAGCTTTGCCACAGGACCTTAGTTCCCCAACCAGGAATGGAATCCATTCCCTCAGCACTGAAAGCGTGGAGTCCTAACCACTGGACTGCCAGGGAATTCCCCCAAAATTGACTTTTAATAATTTTTTGCCAATGTTCTTATTGATTTTATTGAGTGGATTTTTGGAGGTCCTTGCTGAACCATTGCTGAAGTGCTCTTCTATTAGCCCTATTTCACTGTGATTTTCCCCATAGATCCAAATCTTCTCTACTCATTCATTTGTTCAACAGGTACGAAATTCCCCAGATAATCTATTTCTAATCATTCTACAAAGCTTTAAATAGACTTAGACACGTTGGTGGGAATGCAAACTAGTACAGCCACTATGGAGAACAGTGTGGAGATTCTTTAAAAAACTGGAAA
>NW_011485699.1:0-787 GCF_000754665.1 Bison bison bison | reverse complement strand
AAGCATACCTTTGCATAAAGTCTAGACCTTAGACTTAAGGTGGCCATCTTCCTGACAAGTCAGTTCAGCTGGAGGCAGAAGATTAAGGAATTCTCCTTATGGCTCTTAGTTTTAGAGAGGAATGACAGCAGAGACTGCTGGACAGTCTAGTGTTAAAATCGGAGCCCTGTAATGTTCTCTCTTTCTAGGCATGCACTCTGCCAGGCTGCAGAGAACTTGAAAGAACTTTGAATTACTTTGGGACTTGCCATATCTTACCTAAGCTGTCAGTGTGGAAAATCACAAAGTAACCACGAGTGCTTTCACTGTCCTTCTAAATTAGACAATAAATAGGATGAATCACTGAATCCATACTTTTCAAGCTCGCTGTAACATACTGAGAAAGGTAATTACTGAGTGAAAAGCCAAGAGCTACCCAAGCCAATGTAGCCTCAAGGAATATGTGTGAAAGGGAGGAGATTTAGAACACATACACCTGTATATTATCTGCATTTTACATATCATGAAACATAGCAAGATATTCTAAATTTGCAAACAAACACAGCTACAAAAAAGTCCCTCATAGTTACTCTCTTCCACCCCACCCCACAGACAGCTGCTGGGAAGCTTTTGCCACTTATTGAAAGCCCCACAAAGAACTTACCTATTCTTCCCATTTGCTGACCAACAGCACCACCAAATCAACAGCATGGAACAACTGGATCTCCTTTGGCAATGAAAAACACACTCACATGCAAACACAAACACCAGTTTAGTGGATGGGAGAACTTACACTTCTGAAGCAAGG
>NW_011485698.1:20233-21229 GCF_000754665.1 Bison bison bison | reverse complement strand
TTTCTCCTGGGGTTTTAATCTATCTTGATATTGTAATTCTTTTAATGTTGTTGTTCAGTCGCTAAGTTGTGTCCAACTCTTTGCAACCCCTTGGACTGTAGCCTCCTCTGTTTCTGGGGTTCTCCAGGCAAGAATATTGGAATGAGTTGCCATTTCCTTCTCCAGGATATCTTCATGAACTAGGGGTCAAACCCAAGTCTTCTGCATTGGCAGGTGGATTCTTTACCATTTGAGCCACCTGGGAAGCCCATTCCTTTAACAGGCTTTACTGAAATGTCATTAACATCTTTTATTTTTTCCCTTACACATGTATAGCCTGCTTAGAGGTAACATGACAGTTGCCTAGGTCTTCCTTTTAGGAATTTAGATTTTGCTTGAAAAGGCCCTATTTCATCATTTTCTCTCACATACTGCAGAGGAAGATAATTATACAAGATTGCCCAGAAGGCATGTGGCTTGTTTCCATGTTTACCTATAAAGAGGAGAATTTCCAATGTAATACCAAAGAAAACTAAAAAATCTTTCTCAACCTTATATTTTCTAATTGGACATAAGAGTCTGAATAATTTAATGTGATATTTTATTTACTTTCTTTTGGCCAAGCTAAACTAAGCAAAAATTCAGCAATCTGTATTTTATACACTAATAAGAAACTCTTCAGGATTCTTTCATGTCTGACTCTGTGACCCCATGGACTGTGGCACTCCAGGCTTCCCTGTCCATCATCAACTCCTAGAGCTTACTCAAAATCATGTCCCTCAAGTTGGTGATGCTGTCCAACCATCTCATCCTCTGTTGTCCCCTTCTCCTCCTGCCTTCAGTCTTTCCCATCAGCGTCTTTTCCAATGAGTCAGTTCTTCATTACCTCCACCATAGTTTGGCCTCAGGTCAAATAACAGGGAGGGAACACAGCCCCACCCATCAACAGAAAATTAGATTAAAGATTTATGAAGCATGGACCCGCCCATCAAAACAAGACCCAGTTTCCCCCACAGT
>NW_011485698.1:16343-17299 GCF_000754665.1 Bison bison bison | reverse complement strand
GGTTCCTCTGCCTTTTCTAAAACCAGCTTGAACATCAGTAAGTTCACATATTACTGAAGCCTGGCTTGGAGAATTTTGAGCATTACTTTACTAGCGTGTGAGATGAGTGCAATTGTGCTGTAGTTTGAGCATTCTTTGGCATTGCCTTTCTTTGGGATTGGAATGAAAACTGACCTTGGAATAGTTCAGTATGATGTAATTAATATTTTCAGGGTTTCTAATATATATGTCTTTTAAAATCTTAAGTGAAGTAGGTTGCCATGCCCTCCTCCAGGCGATCTTCCTGACCCAGGGATAGAACCCAAGTTTCCTGCATTGCAGGCAGATTCTTTACTGCTGAGACACCAGGGAAGCCCCCTTGATATGTCTTGATGATACTCAACATTTCACTGTTTCTTCTCCCCTGAGTTTAGTATTTAGCTGACGTTAAATACTAAAGTTTTCAGGAAACAAACTGCAGAGATCCCTTGGCTTTTTCCTGCATCATGATCAGAATTTTAACAAAAATTAATATTATAATTCCGTGTAGTTCATCCTCAAGTTCATTGCCTTCTTCTAGATCCTGAAATAAAACATCTCACTTTTAATTTATTTGTAGGCTGATAAGAACATCCTGTAGTCTATCCCAATAATCTTGATGTCTAATAGAAGAATTTGGAGCTTTGGACTCTGCGTCTTCTTCTCTATATTATTTATAAATGTTGGGTAACTACCAATTTGCTTGGTTCTCTTGAATACAAATCACATTTGTAGTTGGCCAGTGCTTTATTCAATAAAGACTGCATATTTTGTTCAAAACTCTTTGTCAAAGAGCTTCAGAATGTGTTATTTTGCCTGATTTTCATGTATATCTAGCCTACCTTGTAGGCTTTCTGTTTTTTCTACTTACACTATCTTTTAAATTCTTTGAAAGATTACTTTTCTTCTGAAATTTGTTGTATAAGGCCTTCTCTTGA
>NW_011485698.1:15313-16243 GCF_000754665.1 Bison bison bison | reverse complement strand
GCAGAAGATATTCTAATTAATGATAACTGAATATGATCAAGTATTCTGATAGTTTTCTTGTGTAACTTTTCTACGAGTGAAAAAGATTTGAATAACTCTGAGTGTGAGTGGAGGGATGGCAGTGACCTATCTAAATGGTTGGCTTCAGGTTCCAAGAATGAACTCGTAAAATCCAAGACTGATTAGCTTCCTATCCACAGCATTAAATCTTCAGAAAGCCTGTATACCAAAAATAAACTTTAAGGTTGTTTGATGATTAGAGTTTTCCATCAGCCATACTAACATGATGAGAAGAAATTCCAGATATTTTGGAGACCTTGGCAGCACTTCAAAGAGTTATAGAACAGAATGTAGAGAACTTTTCCAAGTTTTGGAAGGCAGCAGTTTGGCTGAGACATACACACACTGAAACGAGAGGCTTCCTTGAAAACATTTTAAAATGCTTTTCTTATTTGGGAATTCTAAATTATGGCAAAATTCACGCAGGCTTAAAACACAATTCTGCACCCATATTCCTCGCCGAAGTTTCTCTCCGTGTTAACACTGCTGAAGGATTCCTGAGGCATTTGCAGTAAGCGTTTCCATCAGGTAGCTGATAGTCCTTCTAAATGCCGCTTCAAAATATTCTAAAACGAATCTCTTTCATCTCTAATATATTTACTTTTGTTTTGCAGATCTCAAAAGGTGAAGCAACTTAGAGATCTGGGGTCACATCCCTGACGACCTAGAGTTAAGCTGGTGTCGCTTCGCAAGATTTTGGTACCCAAAGCAGCGGAACCGGGATTTAGCATCCTTCCTCTGATAGCACATTTCTTAAAGCAAGCATTCTGCACGTTTGAACAGCGTCTCTTCCATACCCAACACCTCCTCCCAGCCCGCCCCCTGGTTCCTTCCCACCCTCTACCTCGCATCCCCCACCTCCCGCCCCCA
>NW_011485698.1:10693-14131 GCF_000754665.1 Bison bison bison | reverse complement strand
TACTGTTAAAGCGAGTTTCTCCACTAAAGGGATGGGGAGGGAGGTATTGACACCTTCCTGAATGTACTTCTTCCAACTCTCGTGAATGTTCCGGTCTTTCCTGGAGGGAAAAAAAGACAATACATGAGACCATAATCTATACATATTCTTTAAAGCCATGCGTGCCTGTAGGAATGGTATATCCCTTTTCCTAGTGCAGCAGCAGTATTGCCACGGTTTTTTTCTGTGTTCTTATTTTGTGTGTGTTTTAATCATCCTATAATAGTCTTGGCTTCTTGTCACGTATGCCTTTAAATACTGAGATTTGTCATTTTCCTGGTGTTGAGGTAGTGGTGCTTAAATTAGTATTTGCTGCAACGGCAAATTAAATCATCAATCACTTATGTGTCTGCTTTACTAAGGGAAAGAATCCTTGTTTTGAGTTGTGTTGGAGTCTTAATTTTCATTACAGATGTAACCAAAAATTGTAAGGGCATTTTTGAGAATCAAAATTAACTCCATTCTTTTTGGAGTTGTGGGTTAATGGCTTATCATTTTGGATGGGAAATTGGCTATTGTAATGTTCTTCATATACTCTCTGGTACTCTTTGTTGTGGATGGCATTTTTTGTTATGAGCAGTCTCCCCTCTGCCTTATAAGCCAATGATGATTATTTTAGTTGTGTTTTGATTTGATGAAAGACTTTTCACTTTTCATAATCTTCAAATATGTTATTTATGTATCTGTTTTCATCTGCTTTGCTGAAAGAAATCATGGACAAAATGATCTTAATAAATTTAGTGATTTTGAGGCAATGTAGTAAGTAAATTCACTCATAATGGGAGGTAATAAAAGACCTCTTATTTTCAGAATAACACTATTTCATTGTATTGTGTTTCTAGATATTAAATCAAGATGTGTGTTTGGATGAGGGCGGTGCGAGGAAGAGAACCTAAAATTGAAGCCTCCTATCCAGTTATTCTCTTAGGAGTTATCCTAAGAACCATCAATGATTTTGTGTGTTGGAAAGCATATTTGAGTATTTACTCTTTCACTCTGAACAGATTTCCTAAACAAGATGTTCACATATTCAAGATATATTGGCAAGACATTGTACTACTAGGTATGTTCTTCAAAGGCTTCAAGAAAAATGATTTCAGACTGCATCATTATAGGGATTTGTTGTTTTGCTTGTTGGTTAGCTATAAAAGATTTATCTATCTATAGTGCAAAGTTGAAGCATCCTAGGTTGGCATTCTGGCCTTTCATTGTCTGGCTTCTGTTTATTGTTGTAATCTTAAGTCCTCAAATGCTCCTACATAGAACCCTCTGTTCCAACTAGGTCAGCTCCCAGTTCCTCAAACATAGTTTATGAATTTCTGCCTCATCTTTGTAGAAGATCCATATTCATGAGATTTCCTTTTCTCCACCTATTTAATTTTGTTCAAGCCCCAGCTTTTCCAAGATGCTGTCTCCACCTCCCTTAGTCCAGGGCAGTCTTCTGTTTCTTTGAATTCCCATGGTACTTAATGTCTTTACCACTTACGTGCTAGTGTTGGCTTTATTTTCTTTTTTACGTTTTGCTTTCCCTGGGAAGATGGAAAACTGCTTAAGGGCAGGGAATAAGTAATACAGTTCCTTAGTTTTCTCATTATATACTGCTTATATTGTACTTAATATTTTTCGTAAATATGAATATCATCTTATGTGATTATAACCATTGGCTTTTAAGGCTTCAGTTTGTTTTCTGAGGCAAGTTTTAACACAAATCAGAACCATATTTATTCTTGGTAAAATTCATTCGTCATAAACTTTATCAGTGTCTACAGTAACAGAGAACTTTTTGAAATAATTTCACCTCATTTTACTTTTTAAAGAAAATTGAATTGGTGTTCCTTGTGGGAACACATGAGAATTTAAATTAGAAATCTGTGGGTGATTCATTTGCCATTCATTTTTGACCAAATTCAACCACAAGAGACTAGTATCCATTGTATATAAATGGAATTGAAGAAAAATAGAGCATGTTTGAGATTATACATACATACCTGTATATATACAAACATATAAATATGTATATGCAATATAGTCTCTGCTCAATGAAAACAGTTCTGTTTGTTGTTATTGTTATATTTAAAATGACTCTCAGTGGAATAATGTTTCAGTACCAAATTGATTAGTTAGACAGCAATGGTTTATTGAGTTGCGAAGAGACTGGAAGAACGGAAAATAGGTAGGAAGCTATTTGTTAATCTAGGTGTGAGGTGGTGAGAATCTAGGTTAAAACAAAATTGGATTAGAAGGGGAAATTGATACATTTAAAGGAAGGGAGATAGCTCTTCACATTGTTTGCTGTTCCTTACCATGTATATAAAAGATGAAATAGACCTGTGGCTTTCCACCTTGCCTGCATTTTAAGATAGCAAGGGAGTTTTTTTTTAATCTATTCCCCGGGCTCCACCCCAGACCAATTAAATCAGAGTCTCAGGGGCAAAGAGATGTGTGTGTATGTGTGTGTGTGTAAATATTCCCAGGTGATTCTTCTGTGCAGTCAGGGTTGGGAAACTCTAGAATTTTTTAGACATTTAAGAAATATTTATTGTTTGAGTGAATGAGAACATTGATAAAAGTTTGGTGACTAACCTAAAGCTAATTGTCAAGAAGGTCAAAACCAAAGCTAGGAAGGAACTAAATGCTCATGTTCTAGTTCAGTACTCTTTCAGATAGACTTGTGTGAAGCAGACTCATTTTTTTTCATCATATTATGTCTGTAGTGACTGGAACTTACAGGAAACTATAGTTTCTCCAGTTCCCTTGAATAACTGTTTTACATTTAACATTGTTGGATAAATTTGTGTTAAAATACTGACTGTAAAATATGTAGCAGCAAAGTCTTATTTTCTCTATTAATAGTCTTCCTGTGAGGAAATGTGGATTATATGTAGCTGATGGTAAAGTTTATCTTTGGTATCTTTTTTATTTCTCTTTGCATTTCTGGTGTCTGTTCTTCTTCACCTGTCCCCTTCCTCCTGCTGCCCTCCTTATTTCTTTTCCCCTCTTCAGCCTCACTCCCTTTTCTTTGCTGGGATGGAGCTCAACTGCTAATAACTAATTATGGCAGCCTTTCTAGGCGATTAACATTTAAAAGAGAGAGTTTGCCAATTTACTTGATTCTCCATTTGGTTGTGCTCACGACCTTTTTTGAATTGATAAGCCTTCCAGATACTTCTTAATTAAAATCCTCATCCATATAAAAACATGAAATCAGGGATCAGAAAGTTTCAGGAAAGTAGCTAACTCTGGTTGTAATGTCTTATCTTTGCTGGTCTGTGGGTAGACTTGGCAAGACAAAGGGAAATTGCCTAGAAAGTTTTAGTCTATCTGGATACTGTGATACTTGTTGACTTTAAGAGAGCTTAAAAATGATAATGGGTAATGGCTATGAAAACAAATTTGGAA
>NW_011485698.1:10194-10593 GCF_000754665.1 Bison bison bison | reverse complement strand
GGAATTCTTACATCAGATTCTGCCGTGTCCTGGATAATCACGTGTTTTCCTGTAAACCTGGAGTCAACTCTAGTATTTCCTACATGTGCTGGTTCACCTCTTCAACTGTGGAGCATGATGCATTGTATCTGCTTGTAAAATGGAGCCAGTTAAACTTTGCAGTCTCTGATTTTGTTACATAGGTGAAGGCCATCTTAGTGCATTCGGTGGAATAAGCTTGTGATTTTGTTGCCAGAGTCAAATATCTGTCTTGGTTTATGTAATAAATATCTTGCTGAAAAATTGAATATGAAGGACATTTTTGTTGGTTGACTCATATTTTAATTGGTTCAGATTGAATTTGAGTTGCTAAACCTTGCAGTGTTTTTATTCAGTGATGAATTCTCCTAGAGCATAAAT
>NW_011485698.1:9500-10032 GCF_000754665.1 Bison bison bison | reverse complement strand
CCACGGTAAATAAGAAACACAAAATAAAAAAAAAGTTATCTTAAATCAGAGTGTATGTTTGTCATTAAACTCATACCATTTATACAGCTCCTTGTAAATTCTAAGCACTTTCATATATATTACCCTTTTGTATCCTAATAATAACCCTGTGAGCTTTGTAGAGTGCATAGTAATTACCCTTTGTTGTTGAGAGAGATTAAGTGATTTGCCAGAAGTTAAATGGCTAGTATATGTCAGAGTGTGGGTCAGAGGCTAGATTTTCTAAATTTAACACTATTCCAGTGTTATTTCTGTTGCAATACTTTCTCTTCTTATAACAAAGCTATTAATAAACACTGTGCTAATAAATGGGTGATTTAGTCTGAAAGATGAACACTTACTTAGCTTCATAGATTATATAGTTTCTGTTTATGGTCCAGTGTGTTTTGTTTTGCACATGATATTTGCATAGCTTGTCTTCATGGTATTGGTTTTACAATAGGTACATTAAGCAAGCTTTTATTAAACTCTAACTCTGGAAACATGATCCTCT
>NW_011485698.1:7670-9400 GCF_000754665.1 Bison bison bison | reverse complement strand
GATCCTCTAAAGGTTTATAAAATAGGTGCATGTGTTCAGTAATATATGTAATTATTAGAAAAGAGATGTAGCAATATTAAAAATATATATTTTAATAAACTATACAAATAAGTTATATGGAACTGTGGCATACGGCTTAATTTTATTGGGAGTTAAGTTAGTTTGAGAAAATTTCCTATAAAGTTAACTTGCTGAATCTTGAGTTAAATGATCACTATGGGATCAGCTTCAGTTCGGTTCAGTTGCTAAGTTGTGTCCCCCTGTTAGCGACCCCATGCATGCCGAGTTGGTAAGGATTAAGCAGAAAGGGACAATTGCAGGCTTTCAGGGGAGAAATTACACCCATATGGAGTTGAGAATGGCATTGCATATTAAGGGCAGATGTTACCTGAAAGTTCACTCTGTATTTTCTCAAACATACTTGGAGGCTGAGAGGAGGGAATTGGTGGAGAGTTCAGTGTTAAAATACAAGATGGGGAGGGAGGATCTTCATGGACTGGGTGGAGAGTCCTTAGCAATGGAAGGGAGGGGTTACCTAGTTTCCTGACTTTTACTAAGGTGGACGGGAATGTAGATCCGTGGGGATAATAATGTCTTAAATTTTAATGTTAATCGATGCAGTGTCATCTGGGAAAACAAGTTTACAAGCATAGGAATAGGTACTCAATAGAGCAAAATGCTTTAAGGAGTCATTATGGAGAATAAGCCACAGTTTAGAATTAGGACTGTGTGATAAGCAGCTAGATTAGTTGCATTTGAAAAATATGAGCTTACCATGTTTTCTGAAAAAAATTACCATATATACTACATGACAGGTAAAAGAACAGAAGTGGTTGATTGGAATATTTTAGAATTGGGATTATAGAGACACTGGCTTAAAGTTTAAATTTTAATATTTTGATTTAGATTGTTTGTAACATAAACTCTGAAGTATTTATTTATCATCAAAAGCATAAAGATATACAAGATCCAGAACCTCATTGACAGCATGAGAAGTAATGTTCAGGACACTTTTCACAAATAAAAGTAATTGAAGACTTAGAGCATATTGATTTCCTGGGAGGTGGTATTTAAGTTCCAAGGCATACAGTCACACTTTGCAAAAGGGTATATCATTCTTCTAGCCCATCCCAACAGTACACTCTAAGGGATACTTAAACTGTGTGATGCTCACCCCCATTGTATAGAGACTGTTCATCATCATGAACAATTTAGAAGGGGAAACCTTTTACATTTCTCTATACTTTGTGTATATTTAGGTAGTTCTTGAAGCATTGTAATACAATCAGTTCTCTGAAAAGTTTCAGAAAGTTTTCTCTGCTTCCCTTTTCCCCCCCATTTCCCTTTTATAGAAAAAAAAATACCTTATACTCCAGGGAACCATTTAATGTAATAAAAGAAAACTGTACAAGTGAGTTTTATAACAATAATTTAAGTTTGTGTTTAGTTTCATTTTAAACTAGTATATTCAGTCTGCTAAAGGTCTTTTAGTCTTTACGTTTCTACTGTTTCAAATAAATTATAAATTTATAGCATTCCACTTACAGACTACCAGTCAGTAGACTGTAATGGATAGTTAAACAATAGATATTTTCTAATATATATTTTGATAAAAAAAATTTTTTTAAGTTTTTTTTCCAAATAGGAAAGTAAAGTCTTACCTATTTGTGGACATTGTTTATCTGTATACTCTTATAATTTGAGGCATGGATTAGTGTTTAAATTAATTA
>NW_011485698.1:5304-6158 GCF_000754665.1 Bison bison bison | reverse complement strand
TGTCTAATCTCAGTGTCAGTTGTTGTTGTTTATGTCCTTCTCTCCTCACCTTTAACTGACTCTATCAGCAGTTTTCCCAAATGATTTCTCTGCTTCACGTTCAGTTTGCTTCAAGTCCAATTTGTTCTTCATACTGTAGCATGAGGACTCTTTCTCATAAGCAAATCTGCTTGACACTTGTTGCTACTAAGACAGCTTCGAGCCAGTAAGCTAGCTCCTTAATAATACATTGCTTAGTTCTTGTTTTGAACTTTTAAAAAATGTAATTCATAACTCTGCTTTATATAACTGGTAATTTTAATATTATATTACTTACTACTAAGTTGCAAAGATATAAATTGTTGTATGAAACTGTAGTTCATTCTTTTTGATGGCTGAATTATCTTTCATTGTGCAACTATAGCATACTTTATCCACTTTCTCACTGGTAGCCATAATATTATTAACATATTTTTACTCTTGTGAACAGTACTACTATAAGCCTTATTATTCATGTGTCCTGTTGTACATATGCAAGAATTTCTTGTGTGTATACTTGTGAATGAAATAGCTGGGTTATATAATAATATTTGTTGTTGTTCATTTGCCAAGTTGTGTCTGACTCTTTTTGACCCCATGGACTGCAGCATGTCAGGCTCCCTATCCTTCACCATTTCCTGGAGTTTGCTCAAACTCATGTCCATTGAGTTGTTGATGTCATCCAGCCATCTCATCCTCTGTGGTCCCCTTCTCCTCCTGGCTTCAATCTTGCCCAGCATCAGGGTCTTTTCCACTGAGTCAGCCTATCGCATCAGGTGGCCAAAGTATTGGAGCTTCAGCTTCAGCATCAGTCCTTCCAATGAATATTCAGGGTT
>NW_011485698.1:4442-5204 GCF_000754665.1 Bison bison bison | reverse complement strand
CTTGCAGTTGAAGGAACTCTCAAGAGTCTTCCCCAGCACGGCAGTTCGAAAGCATCAATTCTTCACCTCTCAGCCTTCTTTATGGTCCAACTCTCACATCCATACATGACTACTGGAAAAACCATAGCTATGACTATACGGACATTTGTTGGCAAAGTGATATCTCTGCTTCTTAAAAGCACTGGCTAGGTTTGACATAGCTATACTTCCAAGGAGCAAGAATCTTTTAATTTTGCAGTCAACTTCTGCATTGATTTTGTAGCCCAAGAAAATGAAATCTGACACTATTTCCACATTTTCCCCATCTATTTGCCATGAAGTGATGGGACTGGATGCCATGATCTTAGTTTTTTTAATGTTGAATTTTAATCCATATTTTTTCCTCTCCTCTTTCACCATCATCAAAAAGCTCTTAAGTTCCTCTTCACTTTCTGCCATTAAAGTGGTGTCATCTGCATATCTAAGGTTATTGATATTTCTCCCACCAATCTTGATACCAGCTTGTGCTTCATCCAGCCCAGCATTTCGCATGATATACTCTGCATATAAGTTATATAAGCAGGGTGACAATATATAGCCTTGACATACTCTTTTCCCAATTTTGTTCCATGTCCAGTTCTAACTGTTGCTTCTTGACATGCATACCTACCTCAGAAGGCAGGTAAGGTGCTTTGGTATTTCCATTTCTTTAAGAATATTCTGCAATTTGTTGTGATCCACACAGTCGAGGGCTTTAGCATAGTGAATGAAGCATAAGTAGAT
>NW_011485698.1:3879-4342 GCF_000754665.1 Bison bison bison | reverse complement strand
ATCCCAGTTCACCAGCCCTGAGAACTCTGCCTCATGCATCAAACCTGGACTGGCGATCTATTTCACATATGATAATATACATGTTTCAATGCTATTCTCTCAAATCATCGCACCCTCACCTTCTCCCACAGAGTGCAACAGTCTCTTCTTTACATCTGTGTCTCTTTTGCTATCTTGCATATAGGGTCGTCATTACCATCTTTCTAAATTCCATATATATGTGCTAATATACTGTATTGGTGTTTTTCTTTCTGACTTACTTCGCTCTGTATAGTAGGCTCCAGTTTCATCCACCTCATTAGAACTGGTTCAAATGTATTCTTTTTAATGGCTGAGTAATATTCCATTGTGTATATGTACCAAAGCTTTCTTATCCATTCGTCTGCTGATGGACATCTAGGTTGCTTCCATGTCCTGGCTATTGTAAAATGGTGCTGCAGTGAACATTGGGGTATACGTGTCT
>NW_011485698.1:0-631 GCF_000754665.1 Bison bison bison | reverse complement strand
TTCCCTGAGGGTTCTCAGTCTCTTTGCTGGATCCCCAGGTTGGTAAATCTGTTGTCAGTCCTAGAACTTTCTTAACAGTGCAGGAATTTCTTTGATGTAGTTGTTCTGCAGTTTGTGGGTCATCTGCCTGGTGGCTTTATGGTGCAGCTAATGGTGACCTCCTCTAAGAGGGCTTATGCCACATGCTGCGTGACCCAGGTCTGCTGCAGTCCGAGCCCCTGTCCCCACGGCAGGCCATTGCTGACCAGTGCCTCTGCAGGAGACACTTAAACACTCAAAGGCAGGTCTGCCTCAGTCTCTGTGGTCCTGGTGTGCATAAGGTTTTGTTTGAGCCCTCCAAGCATCTCTGGCGGGTGTGGGGTTTGATTCTAAACGCGATTTTGCCCCTCCTACCGTCTTTTTGGGGCTTCCCCTTTGCCTTTGGACATGAGGTATCTTTTTGGTGGGATCCAACATTCTGTCAATGGTTGTTCAGCATCAAGTTGTAGTTTTGGAGTTCTCATAGGAGAAGATGAGCGCACATCCTTCTACTCTTTGATTGATTCCTGTGCTCATTTACACATCTGAAGGTTGTCAGGGGGCCTGCAGATTCTAGACACTAGGGGGACCAGCAGCTTTTAGACACATTCCC
>NW_011485697.1:5079-5408 GCF_000754665.1 Bison bison bison | reverse complement strand
TCATGATGTACTCTGCATATAAGTTAAATAAGCAGGGTGACAATATACAGCCTTGACGTACTCCTTTTCATATTAAGAACCAGTCTGTTGTTCAATGTCCAGTTCTAACTGTTGCTTCCTGACCTGCATACAAATTTCTCAAGAGGCAGGTCAGGTGGTCTGGTATTCCCATCTTTTTCAGGATTTTCCAGTTTATTGTGATCCACACAAAGGCTTTGGCATAGTCAATAAAACAGAAATAGATGTTTTTCTGGAACTCTCTTGCTTTTTCCATGATCCAGCAGATCTTGGCAGTTTGATCTCTGATTCCTCTGCCTTTTCTAAAACCA
>NW_011485697.1:0-663 GCF_000754665.1 Bison bison bison | reverse complement strand
ACTTTTTCCTAAGTACCTGTGCAGATTCTACTTCTTTTGCACACACAAAAAAGCTAAGATAAATTTGCCTTCAGTAATGGTCAACTTTTACTCGGTTGGCATAACTAAAATATTTACCAAACAATTAATTAAAATAATCATCTTTATTTGAATTAACACCTTATTTACTTTTAATATCTCTGAGACAAAAAAAAGACATAAATGACTCTTAGTGCTCTATACAATGTCATATTTTCAGTTTCATGAATCTGCCACTTTATGGGTTTATATAGGCTAAGATATGGATTTGCCATAATCATATACATGCATACATAATTATTTATTAATGTGTATACACACATATACTTTATAAACAGCTCAGTGCAGACTATTAATTGACATAAATTTTGGAAATATTTGTGAGAATAGGTTCAGTTTTTAGACTGGGTGATGTGTGTAATTATCATTTCTGCTTTTGAATGGAGTTAGTATTAAGAACCAGAGAAGGAAATGGCACCCCACTCCAGTACTCTTGCCTGGAAAATCCCATGGATGGAGGAGCCTGGAAGGCTGCAGTCCATGGGGTCACTGAGGGTTGGACACAACTGAGCGACTTCACTTTCACTTTTCACGTCCATGCATTGGAGAAGGAAATGGCAACCCACTCCAGTGTTCTTGCCTGGA
>NW_011485696.1:20454-21443 GCF_000754665.1 Bison bison bison | reverse complement strand
AGGAGCCTGGTGGGCTACAGTCCATGGGGTTACAAAGGGTCAGACATGACTGAGCAACTAACACTTTCAGTTTTTCATTTCAAAACCGATCAACAATGTTGTGATAGTTTCAGGTGAACGGCAAAGCGACATACATGTATCCATTCTCCCCTGAACTCCCCTCCCATCCAGGCTTCCACATAACATTGAGCAAGATGTAGAGACGTGTGTGAGCTGTGCAAAATGGACATTCCAGCCTCAAATCAATGGGCATTTAACATGTACAGTTGATCGATCTCACCTTTTTTTCTTCCCTAGACAGGAATTAATCATTTCCCTTGCGTGTTAGCAAACCAAAGTGTCACATTCTTTGGGACTCGGAATGTGTTCATTCAAACCAAATGACAAAAGGTCCCTGATATCAACCACAACTGTCTAGGAGGATTTTTGTTGAATCCCTACTGCATCCATCTTAGGGTAAAAAATGATAGAGTAAAAATCATTTCCCTTAAATGAGGTATGCCCACTGAAGTGCCCACTAAAATCTTAACAAGCCAGAATCTCTGCTATCTGGGATATTTGTGGTATTCCTCTTTTAGGAAGAATCACATATAAATTAAAATGACCTGAGAAGTCAGGGATATAACCCAGAAAAGAAAAGAACCTCCAGGTAGTATCCTTGGACCCCTGCTCATTTAGTCTATGTCCTACACCTCCAAAAAATAGTCTCAAACAATGGAAAATGATCTACTGGACAATAACTCAGAAGCCACTGAGTCCTCAAATAGCAAAGAAAGATTTTCCATTATCTCCAAGTGACTCTGTCTTATGAGATAGAAAGGTTGCCTCTAACAATCAAGAGAGATTTGCATCAATAAGGGTTTTCCTCTTAGGCCTCAATGAACCTTACAATTCTGTAAATTTGCACAGTGCATACTCTAAGAGTCCTCATTACATAAAAGATTTACTGTAAGTTCTAATAAATGCATTAATAAGTTAATGAGTTCTCT
>NW_011485696.1:16570-17231 GCF_000754665.1 Bison bison bison | reverse complement strand
CCCTGGGATTCTCCAGGCAAGAACACTGGAGTGGATTGCCATTTCCTTTTCCAATGCATGAAAGTGAAAGGTGAAAGTGAAGTCACTCAGTTGTGTCCGACCCTCAGTGACCCCATGGACTGCAGCCTTCCAGGCTCCTCCTGGGATTATCCAGGCAAGGGTACTGGAGTGGGGTGCCATTGCCTTCTCCGATAGAGAGCAGATACTTTAAAGCTAATTGGAAATTGTTTGGAAATTTACAGTTTCCTGGCTTGGCCAGCTGGCGGTCTCTCTCAGATCCTCTGGACTTCCTGCTGAACAGAGATGGGAATGGGATGGCATTCTGTACTCCTGGAGTTTCATTCATGCAGTTCCACAGCCTGGGGGTCGTTGACCCATTGCAATAAACATAGCCTCGAATTTAGAGTTATTTGGATTTGAAGTATTGATACTTCAAGTGTCATGTTTTTCATGTCACCACAACCTACATTGAACTGTGCAGTGGAGGGCATTTTAATCATGAACTGTATGTTATATACGTACTGCAGGCTCCAGAAAGGGAGGAGGTGGAGTGTCATGGGAGGCAGAAAGCACTGCAGAGGAAGGCAAAGGATAGGACTCTAGTGCCTACTGTGACCTTGTGCACTTTGCCTCTTTGTGTGGTAAAAAATCCTGATGCCCT
>NW_011485696.1:15740-16470 GCF_000754665.1 Bison bison bison | reverse complement strand
TTTTACTTTTTTCCCTATTCATTTTTGGGGTGTGAGGTGAAGGACATGATGAAATACCAAGACTAGATCTCCCTAACCAATTCTGCTAGTACCTACACTGACAATCCCTCACCTCTCCATTGAAGGGTCTCTAAATGCAGCCATTATCTGAGATGGGATCATGCATTAAATACATTATCAGTCATTAATACCTTTCCCCTCAAATGCATTTATCAAATTAGTCTCAAGAGAAAATTGGGACCCCCCGGCAATATGGACTGAAAGTATAAAGCTCTCTAGGGTGACTGGAGAGGATTTTGTTTGCTTGGGCTTTTTACCCTTTGATAGCTGGTTCCTAGATCATCATCAGGAAGCACTAAAGATGCCCTGCTTTGTATGAGTTCACTTATCTGCCAACCAATAGCTTTATCACTGGTAAAATCATCAGAGGACTCTCTATCCCAGTGCATCTCAAGCAGTTTGTTACTCTTTTCAGCAAATCTGTATTAAGCACTAGTTCTAGCACTGTGCTAGGTCATGAAGCAAGGGTCCTGAACCTCCAGGCCATGGACCTGTACCTCCTGTCAGATCAGAGGTGGCATTAGATTAGAAATAAAGTGTACAATAAATGTAACACACTTGAATCATCCTGAAACCATCCTCTGCCCCCTGGGTCCATGGAACAGTTGTCTTCCACGAAACCAGTCCCTGGTGACAAAAAGTTTGGGGACACTGCGACAGTATGGAAAAT
>NW_011485696.1:11549-12767 GCF_000754665.1 Bison bison bison | reverse complement strand
AAATGGATAACCAACAAGGACCTACTGTACAGCACATGGAACTCTGCTCAATGTTATGGGGCAGCCTGGATGGGAGGAGAGTTTGGGGGGAATGCATACATGTATTTGTATGGCTGAGTCGTTTTGCTCTTCACCTGAAACTATCAAAACATTGTTAATCAGCTATACCCCAATACAAAGTAAAAAGTTAAAACTAGGCAAAAGATTAAAAAAGAAATCACTCAGCACCCAAATGCCATTTCTAGCTGGAAAGAATTCCCCATTGCATGAGTCTTGTTGTAGAGCGGGGCTTGACCCCTTACTGTTGAAGCTGAAGGAGACCAGATACTTTCTTTACCTGTTCTGGGTAGCTAGGAGATGGGCACAAGACCAGGTGAATAGGCTGCTTTCCCTTCAACTTTCAGTCTGGAGCAACTGAAGCTAAGATGAAGAGACAGAATTCAACCACAATGGTAGTCCGTGGCTGTGGCTATGGTACCTTGATCAGACTGTTCCTGCTGAGGTTCCAAAGTCTTGTCCACCCTTCCATCTATCCCAGAAGTCTCTATATCACAGATTATCAAACTAAAAATATGGCCCATTACCTTTTTTTTTTTCCAAATAAAGTTTTACTGGTACACAGCCGTGCACATGTATTTACTTGCTGCTTTGGCTGCTCTGGGGCTACAGTGGCAGGGTTGAAGGGTTGCAACACCATACAGCCCATAAAATCTAAACTATTTACTACCTGGCCCTTTACAGAAAATTTGCCACCTCCTACTTTGCATCTTTCCAGTAAATCACCTCCCTCCCCGCCCCCCACTTTTTTTTTTTTTTTGTCTTAGTAAATACAAACTTGACTTCTGCTCGCAGCCAAGAACTTTAACTGTTTCAAATGGATTATCTCATCTAATTCTCACAACAGCCCAGACAAGTAAGTTCTATCATTAACCTCCATTCAAAGAGAAGTAAGACACTGGGAGGTTATCTGCCCGGGATCACACAGAGATAATAGGTGCTAGGAAGTGCCACAGCTGAAATTCCAGCCCAGTTCTACCTGACTCAATCATACATGAAAGAAATGAAAATGGAGATGAAACAGTTAGCAGTCCCAGACCTCTTTTGAGATAGCAAACGAAGGAAAATTCTTTCCCCGTGTTGTTCAGAAGCACCAAAGTGATCAGCACCATGGAAACAGAGAGGAGCAACGAATAGTGATAGCAGCAGCTTGGGTTTGAC
>NW_011485696.1:10105-11449 GCF_000754665.1 Bison bison bison | reverse complement strand
CATGGGATTCTCCAGGCAAGAATACTGGAGTGGGTTGCCATTTCCTTCTCCAGTGGATCTTCCCGACCCTGGGATCAAACCCAGGTCTCCCGCATTGCAGGCAGACGCTTTAGCCTCTGAGCCACCAGGGAAGCTCACAGGCCTGTAAGCCTGTAAGCCTTATAGTTATCCAGCCTCAAGACCAAAGAAAGAGCGACAGAGATGTCAGTGGTTTGTTGGGTAAGGGACCTTACCCGTCTTCAGCAAAAGGGCCTGGAGTGACATGCCCACTGTGGATGGCAAGCAAGACATGGCAACCATCTTCGCTCCTGGGGGAGAAGTCAGCTACCGTTTATAGGGGGAGTTATATCAGATTGGCTTCCCAGGTGGCGCAGTGGTAAAGAATCTGCCTGCCAATGCAGGAGACACAAGAGACATGGATATGATCCCTGGGTCAGGAAGATCCCCTGGAGTAGGAAAGAGCAACCCACTCCAGTATTCTTGCCTGGAAAATTCCATGGACAGAGGACCCTGGTGGGCTACAGAGTCAGACACAACTAACTGAGCGTGCATGCATGTATATCAGGTTAGCTCATCAGTTACCAGGGAAATCAGCAGCCAGGGCACAGCCCCAGGTTAACAACCATCACAAGGTTGTTATGTTTCCCTTTAATAAAATAGCAGGTGGAGCCTTTTGAGGCTAAGAATTAGAACAATCACTAGCTAGGCAGGGAGCAAGCATGTTCCTGTGAGTAGGGTGTGGGTGAGGCAGGAACTGGTCGAGCAGGGGATGTACAGAGAACAAGAGAACAGCCATCTTGAGTGGTCTGACCATACGGGTGCAAGGCTTGCTCACTAATACCATCTATATATTGAAATATGTAGCCAGTGCCCTCTTTTGAGATGGCTTATGTGCAGATGACCACAAAAGCTAATTTAACAGACAGCCCTCTGTCCTCTCTGTTTGACTAGGGCAGATGGTAACTTTCACCCTGAGCTCAGCAGTCTGGAGCGTTTTGCTTTGCTAAATGCAGAAGACAATGGCCAGTAAGCCACAGCTTTTCGGGGTTGGGTGGGAGAAGGTTCTGGCATTTACAGCTTTTCATTCTCATCCACTGGGCCTGGAGTTCCTTCTGTGGGGCTCCTGTGAATGCTTACAATAACAGGATGTTCCCTTTGCTCAGTACACCATTTAATTAAGCTAATTAATGGCAAGGAAACATCTCACAGCAGTGAGCTTTCTGTTGAAAGAGTCTGGAGGTAGGAAAGAGCAAAATGCAGACTGGTGAAGGTTTCTTGGACCAAGGCTTTTGGAGCGTTATTGGACTGACCTGTTCATGTATGCTCATGGGCACACACACACAT
>NW_011485696.1:7730-9314 GCF_000754665.1 Bison bison bison | reverse complement strand
AGAGCCCAAGCAACTGAACTCACCGTAGCATGTACTTTTTAATATTTATTTTTCTGTATTTACTTATTTGACTGCACCGGGTCTTAGTTGTGGCGTATGGGATCTAGATCCCTGATCAAGGACTGAACCTGGGCCCCCTGCATTGGTAGGGAGGAGTCTTAGCCACTGGGCCATGAGGGAAGTCCCCAGTTGCATATTTTTATGGTCAGTGGCCAATGATGCACAGAGAGATGACACTGAGAGATTTTGAGCATCTCAACCCTTTAATTTTGCTGTAAAATTCTTTTGAATTAAATCTTTGCTGACCAAACTCAATGTTAACTCTGAGATGGTTGCTTAAAAGCAAACACTGCATAACACATTGCAGCAACGGAGCCTTGTTTGTGTAATCAGAGAAGAGAGTTTGATAGTTCATCTTCCATTTTCCTGTGAAGGAAGCAAAAAATGTTGATGAACACATCTGAAGAGCCCATTCTTCACAGGGCTTTCCCTATGCCCACTCAGACAAGGGGATCGTATGTCTTAGTTAAGTCCACAGACAGAAAATACAGATCATAACATTGTCCACAGCCTTTCTGAAGATAACCAAAAGAGAAAATACAACAGCTGTCATTTCATTAAATGTCACATAAGCTGCCCCAACTTTGGGGGAGGACTTTCAAGTCTTTGATGGATAGGACTAAGTTGTTTGAGCAGGAAGGAGACTTCTGTCTATCCTGCAATAAAGCGGTGATGCAGGTTAATGTTTCTGCAAACACATGCAGTAGCTTTTGTGTTCACACTGGTACAAGGGGGATGCAACTTTGACGCTGCATTCACTTCAACTACCATGTAAAGCAGAGGCTCCCAGCTTTGGCTGCACATTAGAATCACATAGAGAGCTTTTCAAACTCCCAGTGCCCAAGCCACACCCTGCCTAGCATAGGCTATCATAACAAAATATACTGGGTGGTTTTGACAACAAAAATTTATTTGATTCCAGTTCTAGAGGCTGGAAGTCCAAGATCAGGGTGCCAGCATGGTCGAATTTTGGTGAGAGCTCTCACCCTGGCTTGCAGATGGCTACCTTCTCAGTGTGTCTCACATGGTGGAAAGAGAATGCTGGTGTCTCCTCTTCTGATAAGGGCACCAGTTCTTTCTGATCAGGGCTCCACCGTTATGGCCTCATTTAACCTTAATCACCTCCTTAAGACTCTTCAATTTGGTCATGGTAGCAGGAGCAGTAGGCTTCATTATAAATTTTTGTTCAGTCACTCAGTTATGTCCCTCCCCATACCATCCCTCTGGGTCATCCCAGTGCACCAGCCCCGAGCATCCTGTATCATGCATCGAGCCTGGTCTGGCGATTCATTTCACATATGATATTATACATGTTTAAATGCCATTCTCCCAAATCCTACCACCCTCGCCCTCTCCCACAGAATCCAAAAGACTGTTCTATACATCTGTATCTCTTTTGCTGTCTTGCATACAGGGTTATCGTTACCATCTTTCTAAATTCCATATATATGCATTAGTATACTGTATTGGTGTTTTTCTTTCTGGCTTACTTCCCTCTGTATAATAGGCTCCAGTTTCATCCAC
>NW_011485696.1:6054-6524 GCF_000754665.1 Bison bison bison | reverse complement strand
ACAAAGGAAACTATAAGCAAGGTGAAAAGACAGCCTTCAGAATGGGAGAAAATAATAGCAAATGAAGCAACTGACAAACAACTAATCTCAAAAATATACAAGCAACTCCTGCAGCTCAATTCCAGAAAAATAAATGACCCAATCAAAAAATGGGGCCAAAGAACAAAATGCAACAAACTTTTAAATTACACATAATTTACAGTGTAGCCAAATCATAAGTATACAGCACAAAGTATTTTTACAGAGTTAACATACTCATGTTAACAATCAGATCAAGATATAAAACATCATCACCCCCAGAAGTCTCCCATATATCCCTCCCAGTTATTACCCACAATTGCTCATTTATTTTTGTTTCTGTTCAATTTCAGAGATCCTTCCCCCTCCATCTTTCATAATTTAATATAACTTGTGTGTGTTTGGTTGCTCAGTCCTGTCTGACTCTTTGCAACCCCATGGACTGTAGCCCA
>NW_011485696.1:3662-5954 GCF_000754665.1 Bison bison bison | reverse complement strand
CTGGAAGCCCATATGCAAAACATTAACATGGTTCAAAAGCCAAAACTGTACGACGGTTAGCAATTCCTTTTTCCTACTTCCCTTTGTTTCCTCCAACATCTAATTTGAAATAAAATGACTGTTTATTTTTAAATGAGAATCACATGGCATTTTTGTCAGAAAATTATGTGGATAGTAATTTCCAAAGCATTGTGAAGTACTTCACAGACCCCTCAATTCAGTTCAACCATTGTTAAGTGAGCACCTTCTATGGCAAAGCACAGTAGTGGAAAAAGAGGTGAAGCATAAGCCCATCTTTAGATGCTCCAAACCCGGTTAGGGAAACAGACCCTCATATATAGAATTCTATTAATAGTTCAACACACACTCCAAATATACAACAGAAGTGCAAATTTCTGTATGGAAAATTACCATTCACAGTAACAACAACAAAAAAAGAAAACCTGTAACATCTTTTTGTTAGTAATTCACCTAATGAAAATATATTGAACATTTTCAGATAAATGTTTTTAATTCCATTATTAGACATAATGATCTGAATAAATGGTGGTATACACCATGTTGGCAGATGGATGACTTATCATTGTAAAGATGTCAATTTTCCCTGAACCTGTCAATTCAATGCCATATCCTGCTGGCATCAAAATACCAGCAGGATATCTTAGGGAACTTACAAAAACTTACTCTAAAGTGTATATAGAAGAATAAATGTCTATGAACATCTAAGTCAATTCTGAAAAAGAATAGATAAGAGACTTGCCCTTCTATACTTTGAGACATGGTTCAAAGACATGATCTTTGATCTTCCCTAGTGGCTCAGAGGTTAAAGTGTCTGCCTCCAATGTGGGAGACCTGGGCTCGATCCCTGGGTCTGGAAGATCCCCTGGAGAAGGAAATGGTAACCCACTCCAGTATTCTTGCCTGGAGAAGCCCATGGATGGAGGAGCCTGGTGGGCTACAGTCCACTGGGTCGCAAAGAGTCGGACACGACTGAGCAACCTCACTTCACTTCACTTCAAAGACATTGTCATCATCATCATCATCATAAACTGTAGGACTGATATAATAGAAGGCAAATAAAGCATAAGACTAGAACATAGAGCACAGAAACAGATGATAATAAGTTCAATGCAATTTCACGGTAAGGAAAGAATGGACTGTTTGGTATGGGAAGGAGTGGGTCACTATGTGGCAAAACTTCCCAATCAGGTGTCATTCTGAAAGCTACAAAATGGATTATAGGGGTGTAGAGCTAAAGCGGCCAGGGCTCTAGTGGCCTCCACCCCTGGCCATGGGGAGCTCCATCCGTTTACCACATTGTGCTGAGCACATACTATCATAGTCTGTCTGTGCCATGACATAGGAAAGATTGAGAAGCACTTTTCAATAGGGAGAAAAATCAAGTTGGATCACTACTGTATATCACTGACCACGGTGAATTCAATGTGAATTCAAAGCCTAAATGTGAAAGGTAAAACTATAAATATAGAATTTCTTTATAGTTTGAAATTATGTAGGACTTCATAAATAAGACCATGAAGTCCAAAACATAAGGTAAAAAAGCCATGGCTTCTACTACATCAAACCCAAGACTATCAATTCCAATGAAATGATACCACAGACAAAGTCAACAGACAGATGATAGACTTGCAGATGTTTGCAATGTCTAAAACTGGCAAAGCATTGATATCTAGAATATCCAGTGAACTCTCTAAGTTAACAGGAAAAAGGTGGAAAACACAATAGATCAAATGCACAAAGTATATTCACAAAATAGACAACTCACAAAAGGGAAAACTAGAGTGTCTAATAGGCATATAAAGAGATGATTGACCTTGCTAATATTCAGAGAAATTCAAATTAAAATAACAGTGAGAGATCAAAATATACTCATCCAATTGACAGAAATTGAGAAGTCAGATAACACCAAGTGTTTGTGAGCATGTGGGGGAAAAGAGGAATTCCTGTGTATTGCTGGTGGGAGTGTAAACTGGAATCATTTTTTGAAAAGCAATGTGATGACGTCTTTTGATAGTATCTACATATATATTCTGACAACCCAGCAACCTCACCCCTGAGTATATATCCTGGGGAACCTCTCCATAGTTCTAAAATGAAACCCTTATGAAGATATTTATCATAGAATCATTTGTTTTTCAAAAAATCAGTTGTGTAAGAGATTGGAGGCAATTTATGCTTTTGAACTGTGGGGCTAGAGAAGACTCTTGAGAGTTCCTTGGACAGCAAGAAGATCAAACAAGTCAATCCTAAAGGAAATCAACCCTCAATATT
>NW_011485696.1:0-182 GCF_000754665.1 Bison bison bison | reverse complement strand
GCTCCTTTCGATTTCTTATTTAGCTGCCACTCCCTCCTGCCCTCATTTCCTACCTGGACTCCTCTCAAAGTCATCTCCTAATTAATCCCTAGCTGTGCTTTCTCTGGGAAACAGATCACTGTTTTTAAGCTGTTTCAAGTGTATTCATTGCTCCTACCTCTAAGGGAATCGTTGGGCTCAGT
>NW_011485695.1:13569-14199 GCF_000754665.1 Bison bison bison | reverse complement strand
CAAATGTATTCTTTTTAATGGCTGAGTAATACTCCATTGTGTATATGTACCACAGCTTTCTTATCCATCAAGTTCCTGAACAATTTCACAGGACCCACTCTCTAGACCTAGCTAGAAATCTCTGCCTAGGAGCTGGTTAGAAATGCAGAATCTGTGCTTTAGCCACAGTTGTACCTGAATCTGCATTTTAATAAGAACCTCAGGAGATTCATGTACATAATAAAGTCTGAGAAGCAGGACTGGTACTCCATTTACTACTTTTTTTTTGTT
Source organism: Bison bison bison (assembly GCF_000754665.1). Taxonomy (NCBI): domain Eukaryota; kingdom Metazoa; phylum Chordata; class Mammalia; order Artiodactyla; family Bovidae; genus Bison; species Bison bison. Next base: position 13,929 of record NW_011485695.1, on the reverse strand, counting down.
TTACATTGGTAAAATGAAACAAAAAGCCCCCCAAACAACAATAAGAGTCAGTCCTCATAGGTCTTTGACTAAAACAGATCCAAGGGTCAGTCAAACCTTTTCTGTAAAGAGCCAGGTTCCAAAAATTTGAGGCTTTCTGGGCCACGTGGTCTGTGCTACAGCTACTCATCTTTGTAGAATGGAAGAAGCCACTAACAGTATGTAAACAGAAGGGCATCCAATACAACTTTACTTATGGGTAAAATTTGAACTTCATGTATTTCTCAATTTTCATGAAATATTCTTTTATAAAAAAATTTTTCAGTGATTTAACCTTGTAAGAATCATTCTTAGCTCATGGGATGTAGAAAAACAATGTGT
>NW_011485695.1:8768-10423 GCF_000754665.1 Bison bison bison | reverse complement strand
ATTGGTTCTAAGATTTTTATCTAGTCGTTAGAGTTTATATATATACATCATCTTCAAATAGAGAAAACAGATCCTTTCTCATTTCAGTACTTTCATTTTTCTTGCCTGATTGCTCTGGCTAGGACTTTCAGTACTATGCTGAATTGGAGTAGTGAGAGTAGGCACCTTAATCCTAGAGAAATTTTTTTCAGGCTTTGACCACTGAGTAAGTTGGTAGCTGGGAGCTTGTCATGTATTAACTTTATTATGTTGTTACATTTCTTCTAAACTCATTTTGTTGAATTTTTATCATGAATGGATTTTGTTGAATGGTTTTTCTTTATCTATTGAGATGATCATAAATGATACTTATCTTTCATTTCATTAATGTGGTTTATCAATTTTATTAAATTTGCATATTTTGAGCCATCATCATGTCCCAGGGATGAGTCCCACTTCATCATGGTATACCATCCTTTTAATACACTTTGATTTACTAATATTCTGTTGGGAAATTTTGCATCTATATTTATGAGGAATATTTAGCCTTTGGATTTCATTACTTGTATCTGTCTTTGATGTTGGGTAATGCTGGCATTGTAGATTGAGTTTGGAGATATTCTCTTCAATTTTTGTAAAGAGTTTGAGAAGAATTAGTGTTAATTTCTCTTGAAATATTTGGTAGAATTCATCTGTGCAGTCATTTGAGTCTGTGCTTTTTCTCCATTGGGAGATTATTGATTACTGACTCAATCTCTATTCATTATAAGTCTTTTCAGATTATATATATCTTCATGATTCAATCTTGGCAGTTTGTATATTTATAGGAATTTATACATTAGGTTGTTCAGTTTGTTGGCAAAAAACTGTTCATAGTAGTCTCTTATGATCCTTTGTATTTCTCTGGTCTTGATTTTAATATCTCCTCTTTCATTTATAGTTTTATATATTTGAGATCTCTTATTTTCTTGATTAATCTAGTCAAAGATTTGTCAGTTTTCTTTATCTTTTCAGAAAGCCAGCTCTAAGGTTTGTTCATTTTATTTATTGCTTTTCTAGTCTATATTTCATTTATTTCTGCTGTCACCTTTCTTATTTCCTTCCTTCTGCCAAGTTTTGGCTTAGTTTTTTTTTTTAGTTTCTTTCATTATAATGTTAGATTCTTTATTTGAGATCTTCTTAATTTATACATTTATAGCTATAAATTATGTTGCTTTTGTTTCATCCCATAAGTATTGATATGTTGTATTTACATTTTTGTTTTTCTCAAAATATTTTTTTGATTTATTTTTTATCCCAATAGTTGTATAGGTTGAACTGTTTAATTTCAAATTATTTCTGTATTTTTCAGTTTTCCTTCTGTTTTGATTTTTAGTTTTATACCATCATGGCATGAAAAGATACTTGATATAATTTATTTCTTTTTGAATATTTTGTGACTTGATTTTTGCCCTATCATATGATTCATCCTTGAAAATGTTCCATGTGCTCTTGAGAAAAAACATGTATATTCCTGCTGTTGGATGGAATATTCTGTATATATCTTTTAGGATTATTTGGTCTATAGTTTCGTGTAGTTCCACTATTTCCTTATTGATTCTCTGTCTGGATGAGATATTCATTGTTGAGAGTGGGATATTAAAACCTCCAACTATTATTGTATTGCTGTTTATTTC
>NW_011485695.1:5087-5572 GCF_000754665.1 Bison bison bison | reverse complement strand
TGGGTCTCCTGTGTCTCCTGCATTGGCAGGCAGATTCTTACCGCTGAGCCACCTGGGAAGTCCTTATATAAGTATAGAATACAGAGATAGAGTCAGGTGTTCACACATGTGTCCACTTAAATTCAAGCATGAGAGTGCTAGAGTTTTATGTACAGGCATTTGATGTAAACTTTCTCCTTGCAAATCCTAAATATCCTTAAAACATTAAAGGAATAATTCCCCCCAGGGTTGAGGGCCAGGTGCAGGGACCTCATACTTAACCATAGATTCATACATGTAGTGGGTGCTCAGTGCATTTAAAACTGAATTTATTACCTTGCAATGCATTTGGGTCCAAGAAATTACGTGCTATCCCCCCTGCATTTATTTTTCAGCATTTCCTAAGTGTCATTTCCTGCCTAGGTGGGAAACTTTTCTGTAAACAGAGCACTTGCTTTCCAATTAGGGCCTGTTCGATACAATAAGAGGGAGAGAATTTTTTCAGT
>NW_011485695.1:4615-4940 GCF_000754665.1 Bison bison bison | reverse complement strand
GAGCGACTAAGCACTACAACAAACAGTATGCATCATGCCAGGGCTGTTGGTTGCGTGGGAGATGGGTATATGACTGGAGAAGGACCTGAGGGAGCCCTTATTGGATTAGAGAAAGCAGATCTGTAAGTACTTGATGGCATAAGAACACATGAGAGACCCTTCCATTGAAGGAGGAGGATGGCAATGATTAGGGGGAAAGGTGGATACTGAATTGCATTTTGAAGAACAGGTTAGAATTTTCTGGGTACAGAACATGGAATTAATAGGGCTTATTCCATATAAAGTGAGCAGCGTCTGCAAGAGAACAAAGTGTGAGACACCATGT
>NW_011485695.1:0-572 GCF_000754665.1 Bison bison bison | reverse complement strand
GCTTCAGCTTCAGCATCAGTCCTTCCAATGAATATTCAGGACTGATTTCCTTTAGGATTGATTGGTTTGGCCCCCTTGCAGTCCAAGGGATTCTCAAGAGTCTTCTCTAACACCACAGTTCAAAACCATCAATTCTTTGGCACTCAGCTTTCTTTATAGTCCACCTCTCACATCCATACATGGCTACTGGAAAAACCATAGCTTTGACTAGACAGACCTTTGCCAGCAAAGTAATGTCTGCTTTTTAATATGCTATCTAGGTTGGTCATAGCATTCCTTCCAAGGAGCAAGTGTCTTTTAATTTCATGGCTGAACTGACCATCTGCAGTGATTCTGGAGCCCAAGAAAATAAAGTCTGTCACATGTTTCCATTGTTTACCCATCTACTTGCCATGAAGTGATGGAACCAGATGACATGATCTTTGTTTTTTTGAACATTGAGTTTTAAGCCAATTTTTTCACTCTCCTCTTTCACTTTCATCAAGAGGCTCTTTAGTTCCTCTTCGCTTTCTGCTATAAGAGTGGTGTCATCTGCATATCTGAGTTATTGATATTTCTCCCAGAAATCTTGA
>NW_011485694.1:16653-17784 GCF_000754665.1 Bison bison bison | reverse complement strand
CTTCCTGGGGCAGCTCATGTCCAACGACTAATCAGTAGGATACTGACCAGATTGGGGGCGGGAGGGGGGCAACTCAGAAGGTCATTCCAGTTTCAGAGGCCCCTGTGAAGCCAAGGTTATGGTGCCCTGGACCCCTCACCTTTTGATGACTTTGAGATGGACTCGAATTCTCTTTGCTTCTGTTTCTCCTTCTCCTAGCCTGCTCCAAGGGGCTATTGGTCCATGACGCTGCTGCCCTGTCCTCGGCTTCCTGGGACTGCCTGCTGGCTACCGATGCACAGCAGTCCTACTCAGCATTTGCAACAGCTGTGCATAGAACTTGTGGTAACCAGTTTTCAGTTGTCAGTGGGGAATTCCCCTTACTTCTTAGCAACTATCCTTTCATATGGATACATTCCGTTCTCCATCATTAGAAAGAAGGTCTGTGTCATGCTAGAAATAATTCTCGATAACTTACGGTCTCAGAAATGACTAGATAATACACTTAGAATCACCAGATGATGCCGATAATAATAATAATTACAACAAAACATTCTGCACTATTTTACAGAGTTGTTTACCTTCCTTTTTATGGAACTTGGAACCAGTTTATCAGCAAGTAAGAAAATTTACTGACTTGAGCTTTGCTTCTTGTATCTTCCCCTCTAAGAAGACTCCTTCCAAACACTGAAATGGTTGAAAACATGCAGCTGGAGCGAGTGCCTAGAGGGAGAGCCGAGGGGAGACCCAGGTAACCATCCCCCAGACACTTGAAAGATGGTTTTGCTGGGCTTCACTATTTATTTTGTAATTCTAGTCGATGTTAGTGTTTTTGCCTCCCTTTGATCTAGTCATAGAATCTTGGCTGTCATTTGAGAAATTAACTGTGTGGGTTAATTATAGGTGTCAACTTGGTGGGGCCACAGTATGCCCGGATGTGTGGTCAAACATTATTCTGGATGTTTCTGTGAGGATGCTTTGGAATAAGATTAACATTTAAATTGGTGGACTTTGAATAAAGCGGATCAACCTCCCTCGTGTAAGTGGGACTCATCCTATCAGTGAAGGCCTGAGTAGAACAAAAGACTGGCTTCTCCTGAGCAAGAGAGAATTCTCCCAGCAGATGGCCTTTGGACTTGAACTGTACCATTA
>NW_011485694.1:15753-16034 GCF_000754665.1 Bison bison bison | reverse complement strand
GGAACTCTGGGAGACTGTGGAACAGGCCTCAGAGCTGTTTCCCCCAAGTGCAAGGGCACCGCGGGATTCATTCTCTAACTCCCACCCTCATTGGCTGAAGATGGCTCCTGGGAGCCTCAACTTTTTTGGCACCTCAGTCCTGCCCTGTAGAAAGTGGCATTTGCTCCTACCACGAGAGAAAGCCCTCAGGCTTCTCACAGGTTCTTGCAGTAAGCAGCTGCCAGCTTGCCTGGGAATAGCGAGCAACGGGTGCACGTGAGCAGGCCATTGGCAGCATCTGC
>NW_011485694.1:12379-13402 GCF_000754665.1 Bison bison bison | reverse complement strand
AGTTGCCTGAAATGAAGTCACAAAAAGTGCAGGTGTAGTGGCACCCGTGAGAAGACATGTGGGAGTCTTTGCTACAGCCACAGTATCTCCTTGGGGCTGCTGCGGCACCAGACATTCCCACTCCCACGTCCTGGTCTCCCTCAGTGTGCTCCCTATCACGGTGGCTGCCTGAGCCCTCAAGCCAACACCTGTCGCCTTGGCGGACCATCACGCCCATGGGCTGGTTGATCAAAGGGGTCTGAGGGAGGTTGGGAACTTTGTGGGGCTTGATGGAGCCAGCCAAACCACTTTGGAGGCAGAGACAGTCCATTCTGGAAACCAGTCTGTCCCCCAGCCCTCCCTGCGCTGGCAGAATGGATGCTGAATTAGCAAAGCAGAGAACCGGGGAACACAATGTTCCCTGAGAGGTTGCAATCAAAAGGGTCCCAGCTCCCCCCACCCCCTGCTGAGAATGCTGAGAATTTATGATGTGTCGACAGTTTGAGACCCAGCACATAACAGTCTGATGGGCTACAATTAGGAGTGTGTGCTAAGCCCCTCCCGATTCCTCCATCATGTATTCATGGAATTTATGTGGTATCAGCAAAGTGAGCTATGTGCACATTTGGGGCAGGAATTTTAGAACTATGATGTAATCATCCCATGAGAGGAGAAAAGACTAACAGTAAAGATGAATTAAAAGTCCCAAGCCTATTTGGATCTGGATTCAAAACAATGTGTCATGATCATTTCTATGACATTTTTGAGACAACTCAGACACTGTGTACTTGATGGCATTAAGGAATTTTTGTTAATTTGGGGGTGCGATAATTGAATGATGGCTATGTTAAACAGAGAGTCCTTATATTTAGTGATGTGCACTGAAATATTGATGGATGAAATGGTATGAGGTCTGGGACTTGCTTTAAAATGATATAGGGACAGGAGAAGTGGCTGAGGGTGTGAAAGAAGATTGATCATGAATTAGTAATGGTTGGAATGGTGCAATGGCTACATGAGGGTTTATTATATGATTCTTTCTAT
>NW_011485694.1:11154-12230 GCF_000754665.1 Bison bison bison | reverse complement strand
TTCTATTTTTGGATGTTTCAAGTTTTCCATATGAAAGTGAAAAAAATTCTAACTCACATCATGCATCTTGCTGATACCACATAAATGCCACGAATACTTGATGGGGGTGGGGGAGATCCCCAAGATTGTGTAAAAGAGTTTGCTCTCATCTTCCCTACACTCTGGGCTGGAAAGGGGGAGAAAATTCATCAGAACGTGATGAGCCAGTTCACACACACCTCGGTGATGTACTTCAAAGGAAATGAATGAGACTTCACTTTTGAAGATGGTATGGGGGCTTAGATATTTACTCTGTCTCCAAAGCTCTCAATTAGTTCATCCATCTCCCTCTGTGGACCTCCTCCTGAATTTCCAGATAAATAGAATACAGGGAATCATCTTATTGATTTGTTTGACCCTTATCCCCACCCAAGGTTGGTAGACCATCTCCCCAAGCAGACTGAGGTGAGTCTCTGAATTGGGAAGGTGGGCTGCACTGGGTCTGTCATGGCCAAAACTATCCAAGATAAAATTTTTAATTTAGTTTCAAACTGAATTGTCCAGGGAGTGCTGAGGAAAAGGACCATCATGTGACTAGATGGGATGATCATGAGACTAGGTGGAGTAGGAGGGGGGAAGAGGTATGGGTTGTAATCATTTTTGCTCAGGGTCAACTAAGTTTCTAGCAATCTCATTCTTAGCAAAAGTCAACCTGGTTTGGGTTTAAGTATAACAAAAAGTAAATGTCATTGAGCATTTGTGTGAATCTAACCAGACCAACTGATCTGCCTCTTGAGAAACCTATATGCAGGTTAGGAGGCAACAGTTAGAACTGGACATGGAACAACAGACTGGTTCCAAATAGGAAAAGGAGTACGTCAAGGCTGTATATTGTCACCCTGCTTATTTAACTTATATACAGAGTACATTATGAGAAACGCTGGGCTGGAAGAAGCACAAGCTGGAATCAAGATTGCTGGGAGAAATATCAATAACCTCAGATATGCAGATGACACCACCCTTATGGCAGAAAGTGAAGAGGAACTAAAAAGCCTCTTGATGAAAGTGAAAAGAGGAGAGTAGAAAAAGTTGGACTT
>NW_011485694.1:9163-10700 GCF_000754665.1 Bison bison bison | reverse complement strand
TTTATAAGATGAGTACCTCTGTAGTAGGTATTATTCTCATTTTCCAACTGGAGAAACTGGCTTAGAGAACTTAAGCCACTTGTCCAAGATATATAACTAGTAACAATCAGGATTGGGGTCTGGACTAGGTTGAGGCAAGGGAGGACTTGGGATGTAAAATATAAGGACACCCTCACTCTCAGGGTCAAGAGAATGCTGATCCTTAAATTTTGCACGCGGTCACCTTGTTTGCCTCATCCTAACCCTGGCCCTGATCAGGATTCAAGCCTATGTCTGTGTGCTTTCCAAGTCTACATTCCTAGATGAAAGCCCAGGGATTTTTCTTTCTTTAGTAGGGGACTGACTGGATGGAATGAATAGGGAGTTAAGATCGAAGGAACAAGAACTCTAACCTGAAATTGGTGGGATAAAAGGAGAGGAGAGGAAAATAATCCCTTTGTACTCCATTGTGCCAGAACTTGACCTTTTAAGATCATTTTTGTTGTAGGGCTCTGTTCTCTCTCTATGCAATTGCATCTTGCCTGTCCCACGAGTCTGGGTACTGGAAGTCTGAACTTTCCACCTGGACTTGTGTAGCCCAGGCTCTCTGCAGTAGAATCAGGCATAGACTTCTTTGAAGTCTTCACCTCAAACTTCTGGTAATCAGCATCACTTCCACTATGATCAGGTAGATGTGGACTTCCTTACTCTTCAAGGTTACTGTAATATTAGACAAAGACCTTTGCCCTGTACACTGCTAGTGGGATGTAAATTCCAACCCCTTTGGATGGCTGTTTAGCAATATCTGCTAAAGTTAGTCCTAAGCTGACAGACCAGCAATTCCACTTTCAGGTATATGCCTAGAATGTTCACAGTAGCTTTATTCATAATGGCCCTAGACTGGAAGCCACTTAGATGTCTGTGAATATGAGGATGGAGAAATAAACTGTACACAGCATTGAAATAGGAGGAGGGATGAATTTCACAGTAAAAAATAAAAATACTGAGCAAAGAAGTCAGACACAAGAGTAAAGTTAGAATGTATGACTTATTCCATGAAGTTCAAAACCAGGCAAAATAATCCATGGTGATAAAAATCATAGCAATGGTTACCTTTGGAGGGTTACTGATTGGGAATGGGTACAAGGATATTTTCCAGGCTCCTGGCAATGTTGTATGTCTTAATGTTTGCATTTAAAAAAAGACACTAGGGACTTCCCTGGTGGTCTAGTGGTTGACTTTGCCTTCCAATGCAGGGGGTGTGGGTTCAATACCTGCTTGGGGAACTAAGACCCCACCTGCCTCTTGACCAAAAAAACCCCAACATAAAACAGAAGCAATATTGTAAAAAATTCAATAAATCTTTAAAAATGGTAAAAAAAAGTAAACACTACTGAGAGAAAAAAAAAATTTTTTTTAAAAGACAGTAGTTTTATCTCTTTTTAATTTGGCAGAATATTTTAATTGCTCTCCAGTAGCTCAAGGTTCTCCCTTGCAAACAAAGGGTTCAATCTAAATTGTTTAAGCAGAAAGGGATTTATTACAAGATGTGTATGCC
>NW_011485694.1:7971-9028 GCF_000754665.1 Bison bison bison | reverse complement strand
AATACTGGAATGGGTTCCCATTTCCTCCTCCAAGGGATCTTCCCCACCCAGGGATTGAACCCCACGTCTCTTGCATCTCCTACATTGCCGCCACCTGGGAAGCCCACTTATCCCTCAGTAAACATAGATATACATATATGATTGTTATTTTTATTGTTGCTACTAATATTATTGTTGTTGCTATTGTTATGGCTGATCACTTGAGAGTAAATCACAGACATCGTGATATTTTAATCCTAAATACTTCTGTATGTACCTCTTAGGGACATGGACATTCTCACATGTCACCACAGGAAACCTGACATTGAGAAGACTATTATTTACTATTCAGGCCTTATCCAGATAGTGCTATTTGTCCAGTAATGTACTTTATAGCATTGTTTTTCTGATCCAGGATCCAAATCAAGATCCTGTGTCGAATTTCATCAGAGACCTTGTAAAATCACTATTAAGTTGGGGTTTGTTTTCTGTGAGCTGAGGGTGCCTGACGACTCATCTACAAATAATGAGTGTTTCTCAGGATTGACAGCTCGAGAGGGCTTTAAACTTTTCAAAAACTTCTTTCACTTATTTATCTCACTTGATCCTTACAACAGGCCTGTGAGGTAAGTAGGGCATAGGTTAGTATCTCCATTTTATGGATGAGGAAACAGAGCCTCAGAGGGTCACGCTATGGGTTCAAGCTTGGAGATCTGTGGTCTTGCCCTGGCTTTGTGCTAATCCCCCGACCTTTCCTTCACTCCCCAGCAGATTAGTGGGCAGACGAGAGTTTAACCAGGCCTCGTCCCTGTGGGAGATGGTGCTGCTGCAGATGACACCATCTGTCTCCCAGTTGGCTGTTGTCTCTCTGATGCCAGGGACTAGGCAAGCAGAGGTCTAGAAGAATGCCAAGGTAGGCAAGTGGGGAGGGCCCATCTCTCTCCCCGAGTCCTGGCAGCAGTGTTACTCAATGATATCTGAGTGCTGCAGTGGGGCAACGAGTGGTTCAGGGACCAGTTTTTCTATCCCCTGCAGAAGAGCCTGGTCCAACTGTTTTATGGTCCTTTCCTGCCACAGG
>NW_011485694.1:4738-6958 GCF_000754665.1 Bison bison bison | reverse complement strand
GGGGGCGGGCAAGTACTAGTCCACTGAAAATTCAAAAAACAAACCCTAGTCCTTCACCATAGGTAGTTTGAGAACTGTTGTCCACCGTTTCCCAGCAGTGAAATTCAGTCCTGGGTCCCATTGCTCAGTAATGCATGCTCTGCCATTTATCTCCCTTCCCTGTTTTGCTTCCTCATCACCTACAGTGCTTCCTGAGATAGTCCCCTAAATAAACTATTTACACATAAATTCTTTGTTATTTAGTCGCTAAGTCGTGTCTGACTCTTTGTGACTGCATGGACTCTGGCCTCCCAGACTCCTCTGTCCGTGGGATTTCCCAGGCAAGAATACTGGAGTAGATTGCCATTTCCTCCTCCAAGGGATCCTCCCAACCCAGGGGTTAAACCTGCATCTCCTGCATTGGCACGTGAATTCTTTACCACTGAGCCACCAGGGAAGCCCACATTCTTTTTAAAGTATTTTTATTTATAGGCTTATTTTTGGCTGCTCTGGGTCTTTGCTGCTGTGTGTAAGCTTTCTCTAGTCGTGGCCAGTGGGGGCTACTCTCTAATTGCGCTGCACAAGCGTCTCATTGTGGTGGATACTCCTGTGGAGCATGGGCTCTGGGTGTGAGATCTTCAGTAGTTGTGGCTCACAGGCTTAGTTGTTCCATGGCCATGTGGGATCTTCCCAGACCAAGGATCGAACTTGTGTCCCCTGCATTGACAGGCAAATTCTTAACCACAGGATCACCAGGGAAGTCCCCTCACATAAATTCTTGCCTCAGGGTCTGCTTTGAGGGGGAACCAAACCTAAGACAATGATTCCTGGTCTGTCCAATTTATTCTAGAACCCAGTGACATTCTGTGATTTTTCAAGTGTTTATACTCTAGGAGATGAAATGCCTACTGTTTTTACATGGAAACACCCTTTCACAAAACGCCAAGACTTCAAGAGCCTTTAGAATCATTCAGGAGGCATTTTCTTTTGTTTTAAAATAATAAGAAAAATGTATTCTCTTCCATTTTAAGAAGCTCAGTCAGTACTCAGGGTCGGGTAATTCAGCGCTATCACCATTGACCCAGGTTTTCCATCAGGAGGCATTTTCTATCCCTCCTATGTCTTCATTCATTAAAAAAAAAAAAAAAATTATGAGTGAGACTTCCTGGAAGGTGATGACCTAAGCCGATCCACACCTTTATTTCACAAAACCATCCAACTGCCTACTGCTTTCTACTCCCTTTACCCTGCTTTACCCCCATGAAAGCCTTAAACATTGCCTATATTTTGCATCTATCTCCTTAGCCCCAGAGTTCTTGCGACCCTGGGAAAGACCAGGGATGTGAAGATGGATCATTTTCATTCTGTCTTCTAAATACAGGGGTTTCAAAAGAACTGATCACAAATCAAAGTAAAAAGCTACAGTCTTGGCTTTGTTCCCTGTCTGCTGTTTGTATATTGCATATGATACACAGGCCGGGGGTGCCTATGGTGGGTCCTGCTGGTTATAACCACAATCAATCTATCCCAACCTATTTTCAGGACCCGCCAGCCATCAGGATGACTCCCAGAACTCTTGGAGCCTTATTTTTGTTATTTAAAGACTGGTGAAAGGATACCAAAATACTTAATGAAAAGATCAAGCTGACCAAGTGACATACTGGCTTAGGACTGGAGGCCCAGGCTGTCAGAAGGCCATTAGCATCTTGATCTCTGATTACAGGACAGGTGGACAGATTGGGCATCCAGACGTGGTTTTATCCCTGCCATTAGGATAGGTGGCTCTGAGTAAGCCTCACTACTATAGTCTAATACAAAAGAGGTGTCACAGGGGCTAACAAGATAGTACTGGTTTGCCACTGTCTTTTTAGCCTAGAACTTTGCCCCTAGCCACACCACAGTGGCTAGTCCTCCAATACTCTAAGCAGTGGCCCAGGACAATACCAGAGTTTCTACAGAACACGTGCACAGCAGCAAAGGCCTACAGTGTCACCTTTGAAGTAGGGGTGCCTGATAGACTACAGGACAATCAGGTACATTTGCATTTCAGATAAACAATATTTGTCAGTATAAGTATACCCCAAATAGTGCATGTTCTTGTCATTGTTTAGTTGCTAAGTCGTGTCCAACTCTTTCGCGATCCCATGGACTATAGCCCGCCAGGCTGCTCCATCCATGGGGTTCTCCAGGCAAGAATACTGGAGTGGGTTTGGGTTGCCATTTCCTTCTCCAGGGGATCTT
>NW_011485694.1:650-1615 GCF_000754665.1 Bison bison bison | reverse complement strand
AGGGCACATAGACCCCTCCTTTCCCTATAAAATTTCTGCAGTTGTTACCTTTGACTTGTTCACGCCCCCAGCATTCCGTTTGATGCTCCAGGCTACCCTGCTGTCCACAGCTGTCTCTCTATTTTGCAGGTCACTGAGGTTTTATTGCCTCTGAGGTTCCAGGATTTTTCCTCTTTGAGTAATTACTGCTGAAATTATGTGGTTTGATCTCTGAGTGATTATAAAACTCTGAGACTCCCAAACAGTGTAACTTAGACTGACTTTTCCAGGAACTGGGGCCCAGAACTGACATCCCTAGCGCTGGGCTCAAATACATGATCAGCCAAGATGCCTTCCCTTCAACTACCCTCCCTGTGTGGGTGGGGGAGATCCCTGCCTCCTGGGAGTCCTTGCTCTCCTCCCAGAGACTGGGTCAACTTTTGGTGAGAGCTTCTATTTTTAGAGAAGCATAATAAATCCCTCAGGGTGGCATGATTAAACACTCCAAGGTCTTAAAGTCATCTTTTAAGGGATCTAAAGGTGCTCGTGAAAATGCAATTTCTGGGGAGTCTGCCATAACATCCTTAAGCTTCTGAATTGGATGAACTGATGAGGCCAGCAGGACAACTCCATAAAGAAAGGCATTTTAGATGGAAGTGAAAACTTGCTGAAAGACATGAAGGGGTATGCATGGCGGAGGTGTTGGGAGAACATGCTCAGTGGGTCTGGGCCAGTGGAAATGGTCAGGGCTGGAGAATGACACTGGTGGAGGGGACAGACAGTGGCTAAGAGGGTTGGGCTTGTCCTTGTAAAAGGTGGGAACCAGAAAAGCTGTTCAAAAGGGGAAGTGGCATCCTCCAAACTTCATCTAGTTTCTGCTGAAAGTCTTGAGGAAGATGGAGGAGACTGGAGAGATATGAGAGGGAACCCTGGTTAGGATTTCCCTGGTGACTCAGATGCTAATGGATCCGCCTGTAATGCAGGAG
>NW_011485694.1:0-550 GCF_000754665.1 Bison bison bison | reverse complement strand
GAGCCTGGCAGGCTGCAGTACATGGGGTTGCAAAGAGTCAGACACAACTGAGTGACTAACACTTTCACTTGGACTGGTTTGGGTCACGTCGCTGGAGCTGGGGAAGAGAAAATGAGGTCCAACCTTTAGTCTTTTCAGCAGAAATTTCAAAGTCAACCTCCTAGAGGGATGGAGAGGGTGATGTAACGGAGGGAGCAGGCTGGAATTTTCTTTTTCCCAAATGGTGTGATAGGCTTTGTGTGTGAGATGCAGATACATTTTGCATACTGATCATGGGAGAAGAATCTCCATTTCCACCAAGATATACATTCATTTCCACTTTCCTTTAAGACTTGGCTGTCTCTTTTCTGAATTTTTGAGAGAGACATGGGTATATAAGGAATATTTCACTCTCCTCTTAGTAACACCATACCAGACCCACCAAATGAGGAGAAATGATTTATGGCAACTGATACCTGGCCTCAATGTCAAGGAGTAAAAGAGGGTGCTGGGGACTGTGAAACACCAGACAGACATGGGGCCACGGCTTCTCTGCTTTAGCTGCTGAGAT
>NW_011485693.1:24501-25335 GCF_000754665.1 Bison bison bison | reverse complement strand
GTGACAATATACAGCCTTGACATACTCCTTTTCCTATTTGGAACCAGTCTGTTGTTCCATGTCCACTTCCAACTGTTGCTTCCTGACATGCATATAGGTTTCTCAAGAGGTTTGGCCCCAGGTAAATAAGAGGGAGGGAACACAGCTCCACTCATCAACAGAAAATTGGATTAAAGATTTATTGAGCGTGGCCCCAACCATCAGAACAAAACTCAGGTTCCCCCTCAGTCAGTTTCTCCCATCAGGAAGCTTCCATAAGCCTCTTATCCTTCTCCATCAGAGGGCAGACAGACTGAAACCACAGTCACAGAAAACTAACCGACCTGATCACATGGACCACAGCCTTGTCCAACTCAGGGAAACTATGAGCCATTCGGTGTAGGGCCACCCAAGACGGACAGGTCATGACGGAGAGTTCAGACAAAATGTGGTCCATTGAAGAAGGGAATGCCAAACTAATTCAGTATTCTTGCCTTGAGAACCCCATGAACAGTATGAAAAGGCAAAAACATAGGACATTGAAAGAGGAACTCCCCAGGTGGGTAGGTGCCCAACATGCTTCTGGAGATCAGGGGACAAATAACTCCAGAAAGAATGAAGAGATGGAGCCAAAGCAGAAACAACACCCAGTTGTGGATGTGACTGGTGATGGAAGGAAAGTCCGATGCTGTAAAGAGTAATATCGCATAGGAACCTGGAATGTTAGGTCCATGAATCAAGGCAAATTGGAAGTGGTCAAATAGGAGATGGCAAGTGTGAACATCAACATTTAAGGAATCAGCAAACTAAAGTGGACTGGAATGGATGAATTTAACTCAGATGACCATTATATCT
>NW_011485693.1:23170-23703 GCF_000754665.1 Bison bison bison | reverse complement strand
AAACCATTAGATCATTCAGTTATGACCTAAATCAAATCCCTTACAATTATACGGTGGAAATGGCAAATAGATTCAAGGGATTAGATCTGATAGACAAAGTGCCTGAAGAACTATGGAGAGGGGGTTGTGACATTGTACAGGAAACAGGGATCAAGACCATCCCCAAGAAAAAGAAATGCAAAAAAGCAAATGGCTGTCTGGGGAGGCCTTACAAATAGCTGTGAAAAGAAGAGAAGTAAAAAGCAAAGGAGACAAGGAAAGATATACCCATTTGAATGCAGAGTTCCAAGGAATAGCAAGGAGAGTTAAGAAAGCCTTCCTTAGTGATCAGCGCAAAGAAATAGAGGAAAACAATAGAATGGGAAAGACTAGAGATCTCTTCAAGAAAATTAGAAATACCAAGGGAATATTTCACACAAAGATGGGCACAATAAAGGACAAAAATGGTATAGACCTAACAGAAGCAGTAACAGAAGCAGAGGATATTAAGAAGAGGTGGCAAGAATACACAGAAGAACTATACAAAAAAGGAT
>NW_011485693.1:20342-20988 GCF_000754665.1 Bison bison bison | reverse complement strand
CTGCACAGAGTTTTCACTTCTGAATTTTTTCCCAGTGGATATTCCAATTTCTAATTGCTGCAACAGTAAGGTTTGCACTGGATTTCATGGTTGATTTTAATGTAGCTTGCATAATAAGCTCTTTTTTTCCCTTCAAAATCCTTAGTTTTAATTTTCAACATTACAGAATAATAATAAAAAATGAACTTCTTGAGGGGGCTTATTGCCTAAATTCTTTTACTATTGATCTCAAAGAGAGGTCTGGAGGTGATACTGGCCCCATTCATATTTGCAATAGTCCATTAACTCTCTCTGGAATCAAATCTTGCCCCCATTTTACTCTTCAGGAGGTGGTGCTCTGTCTGAGGTATAATAATTTGTTTTTGATCTCTGTGAAGAATGCTGCTGCTGCTGCTAAGTCACTTCAGTTGTGTCTGACTCTGTGTGACCCCATACACGGCAGCCCACCAGGCTCCCCTTCCCTGGGATTCTCCTGGCAAGAACACTGGCTGCGAAGAATGAGCACTGAAATTTTGAATTTTGTAGTTTATATCGCTTTTATCTTATTGTTTGCATAACAGAGATATCCTCCACACATTTCATCATCCTAGTCAAAAGGGTTACTTACAGCTTATTTTAAATATTCAAATGAAATATTTCACAATAG
>NW_011485693.1:19661-20242 GCF_000754665.1 Bison bison bison | reverse complement strand
TCTTTAGTTTCTCTTCCCTTTCTGCCATAAGGGTGGTGTCATCTGCATATCTGAGGTTACTGATATTTCTCCCAGCAGTCTTGATTCTAGCTTGTGCTTCATCTAGTCCAGCATTTCACATGATGTACTCTGCATATAAGTTAAATAAACAGGGTGACAATGCACAGCCTTTGCGTACTCCTTTCCCTATTTGGAACCAATCTGTTGTTCATGTCCATTTCTATCTTTTGCTTCTTGACCTGCATACAGGTTTCTCAGGAGGCAGGCAAGGGGTTCTAGCATTCCCATCTCTTGAAGAATTCTCCACAGTCTGCTGTGATCCACACAGTCAAAGGCTTTGGCATAGTCAACAAAGCAAAAGTAGATGTTTTTCTGGACCTCTCTTACTTTTTCGATGATCCAACAGATGTTGCCAATATGATCTCTTGTTCCTCTGCCTTTTCTAAATCTACCTTGGTAATGCATTTCTGACTCATAGGAAGAAAAACTGATGTTTTGAAACAGCAACCATTAGCAACATAGACATTAAGGCATTTTCTGAAGTCACTCTTTTCAAATGGTTTACACTTGTTTCTCAGTGA
>NW_011485693.1:18014-19190 GCF_000754665.1 Bison bison bison | reverse complement strand
GAGTCAACAGCTGTGATTCACAGGCTGCCAGTCCCTGACTGGCATACCAGTGGAGATAGATGTTTGAAATGCCTTCCCTGGACACTCTCTAATGGACATAAAATTTCAGGTCATGAAAGTTGTTGTTTTAAAGATCAAAAGATTCTCTATTAGAAAATATTTGATTAGATACATCTGTATGAAATTTTTTATTATTAATTTATTATTTTATTGAAGGATATTTGCTTTACAGAATTGTGTTGCTTTCTGTCAAGCCTCAACATGAATCAGCCATAGGTATACATATATCCCCTCCCTTTTGAACCCCCGTCCCACCTCCTTCCCCATCCCACTCCTCCAGGTTGATACAGAGCCCCTGTTTGAGTTTCCTGGGCTATACAGCAAATTCCCATTGCTTATGATAGTGGAAAATCCCATGGACAGAGGAGCCTGATATGCTGCAGTCCATGGGGTCTCTAGGAGTCGGACACGACTGAGCGACTTCACTTTCACTTTTCATTTTCATGCATTGGAGAAGGAAATGGCAACCCGCTCCAGTGTTCTTGCCTGGAGAATCCCAGGGACGGGGGAGCCTGGTGGGCCGCCGTCTATGGGGTCACACAGAGTCGTACACGACTGAAGTGACTTACCTTACCTTACCTTACCTTACCTTATGGTAGTGGAAACAGTGGCTAACTTTATTTTTCTGGAGTCCAAAATCACTGCAGATGGTGATTGCAGCAATGAAATTAAAAGACACTTGCTCCTTGGGAGGAAAGTTATGACCAACCTAGACAGCATATTAAAAAGAGACATTAAAAAATAAATAAATAAATAAAAATAAAAAGAGACATTACTTTGCCAACAAAGGTATGTCTAGTCAAAGCTATGGTTTTTCCTAGTCAAAGCTATGGTTTTTCCAGTAGTCATGTATGGATGTGAGAGTTGGACTGTAAAGAAAGCTGAGTGCCAAAGAATTGATGCTTTTGAACTGTGGTGTTGGAGAAGACTCTTGAGAGTCCCTTGGACTGCAAGGAGATCCAACCAGTCCATCGCAAAGGAGATCAGTCCTGGGTATTCATTGGAAGGACTGATGTTGAAGCTGAAACTCCAATATTTTGGCCACTGGATGTGAAGAGCCGACTCATTGGAAAAGACCCTGATGCTGGGAAAGATTGAGGGCAGGAGGAGAAGGGC
>NW_011485693.1:13783-15961 GCF_000754665.1 Bison bison bison | reverse complement strand
TATATGGGTCTTGTTTTTGTATCCATTTAGCCAGTCTGTGTCTTTTGGTTGGAGCATTTAATCCATTTATATTTAAAGTTATTATTGATATATATGTTCCTACTGACATTTTATTAATTCTTTGGGGTTGATTTTGTAGATCTTTTTTCTTCTCTTGTATTTCTTGACTATATAAGTCCCTTTAGCATTTGTTGTAAAGCTGGTTTGGTGGTACTGAATTCTCTTAACTCTTGCTTGTCTGAAAAGCTTTTTATTTCTCCATCACTTTTGAATAAGATCCTTGCTGGGTACAGTAATCTTGGTTGTAGATTTGTACCATTCAGTACGTTAAATATATCCTGCTATTCCTTTCTGGCCTGTGGAGTTCTGCTGAAAGATCAGCTATTAGGCTTATGGGGTTTTCCTTTTATGTTACTTGTTCCTTCTACCTTGCTGCTTTTAATATTCTTTGTGTTTAGTCTTTGTTAGTTTGAATAATGTGTGTCTTGGTGTGTTCTCCTTGGGTTTATCCTGTATGGGACTCTTTGTGCTTCTTGAACTTGATTGACTATTTACTTTTCTATATTGGGAAATTTTCAACTATAATCTCTTCAAAAATTTTCTCATACCCTTTCTTTTTCTCTTCTTCTTCTGGGACCCCTATAATTCGAATGCTGATGTGTTTGATATGGTCCCAGAAGTCTCTGAGACTGTCCTCAGTTCTTTTTATTATTTTTATTTTATTCTGCTCTTCAGAAGTTATTTCCACCATTTTTATCTTCCAGCTCACTGAGTCATTCTGCTTCAGATATTCTATTAATTCCTTCCAGAGTATTTTTAGTTTCAGTAATTGTGTTGTATCTGCATGTTTATTCTTTAATTCTTCTAGGTCTTCTTTGTTAATTGATTCTTGCATTTTCTCCATTTTCTTTTCAAGGTTTTTGATCATCTTTACTATCATTATTCTGAATTCTTTTTCAGGTAGTTTGCCTATTTCCTCTTCATTTGTTTAGACTTATGTGTTTCTAGTTTGTTCCTTCATTTGTATAGTATTTCTCTGCCTTTTCATTATTTTCTTTAATTTATTGTGTTTGGGGGTCTCCTTTTCCCAGGCTTCAAGGTTGAATTCTTTCTTCATTGTGGTTTCTGCCCTCCTAAGGTTGGTCCAGTGGTTTGTGTAAGCTTCATAGAGGGTGAGATTTGTGCTGAGTTTTTGTTTGTTTGTTTTTCCTCTGATGGGCAAGGCTGAGTGAGGTCATAATCCTGTCTGCTGATGTTTGGGTTTGTATTTTTGTTTTATTTGTTTTTTAGATGAGGTGTCCTGCACAGGGTGCTACTGGTGGTTGGGTGATGCCAGGTCTTGTATTCCAGTGGTTTCCTTCATGTGAGTTCTACTTGATACTCCATAGGGTTAGTTATCTGGTAGTCTAGGGTCTTGGAATCAGTGCTTCCACTCCAAAGGCTCAGTGCTCTGGTCAAGAATGAAGATTCCACAAGTGGTTTGTTATGGAATTAAGTGAGATTAAAACAAATGTAAAAAAATGAGAAACCAAAGTTGAACCCCAGACAAATGGCAGTTACAAAATTAGGCAAATAATAATAAAAATAATGGAATATACACAGACATATATATATATATACACCCATGAGCAAAGTCAAAACAGTCCAACAAAAATAAAGTACAATAGATTGACCTGGCAATTCCTGGCAAACGAAATCAAAAATTATATTTACCAGTTAAGAACAAAACTAACAAAAGCACAAACTGGAAAAAAAACAAAAGCAAGGAGCCAAGTTGGGAATAAAGCAATGAAAACAAAACTAACAGCTATGTTCAAAGGAAAAGAAAGAAAGACTAGATATGCAAAGTTAAAGAGGTAGATGAAGAAGATTTATATACATTAAAGAGTAACTGCAAGGGGAAAAGAACAGTAGGAAAAGCAAACAAAGGAATAAATGTAGAGAAAAGGAAATCTCCCCAGAACTGCAAAAGCCCAATGTGGAGACAGAGGTTATAACAACAATAAAAAGTGTGACTGAGGGAAAAAAAAAAGAAAAAAAAATTTCAAAAGCTTAATTAGACTTAATGGTGACAATAAAATTGACAACTATAACAGGGGGTGGGGCAAAGGGAAAAAAAAGGAAAAAATCCAAAAGAATCTACAGAACAAGTCAAAACAGGAATAAGTGTTTTTCTTG
>NW_011485693.1:8359-11548 GCF_000754665.1 Bison bison bison | reverse complement strand
TAGTATATATAAAAGGGTACTTTTCTAAGTCCAGCCTGATCTTGGTTATGTGAATGGGGAAGAGGCACAGTGATCTTCCTGCTCTCCTTTGCAGCCATTTCTTGGTGGATGGAAGCAGGGATCCACCAGGCACAATTCAAAGCTTTTCCTCCCCTAGACTGAATGATGAACCATTGCTGAAAAATCTCAAACCCTACTATTGTCCCTGTGTTTCCTGTGGCTGAATTAAAAGAAAAAAATCATTAGGTGTGTGAGGAACAAGCTTCCTTTCTTGTTAAATGCTATAAAGCCAAGCCTTGTGGGCAGCTCTGGCTGATTATCAGGATTTTCAAACTGACTTTTCTACTGTGTAGAAGGAACTTAATTCTGTATCTGATTTTAATCTGCATCCCATGGTCAGACATGTTGTCTTAAAGCATTTATTAACACTTAATGAGGGGGAGCTGATTATATTGATCCTTTTTGTGTAAATTGGCCAAGGTGATCAATTTGGGGTTGTAAACTTTTGATGTTTAAATGCATTACCTTAATATCGTTTAAGCACAGTCAATTGTCAACCCCATTAACCCATAGTGTACAGTCTGAACTTGGAATTCAACATTTCCAGAATGGTGATGTATGGAGGGGAGTTTAGCAATTTCCAGAAAGCAGATTGGCTATTCCTTACAGGCCATCTCCTGTGTGTGCTGCTGACATAGGCAGTCATGGGGTCTTTCACACACTCAGAGCATGTTGCTGAGAATCCGCTCTTCCTCCCTCATCCCATCCTTACTACAATCATGAGAGAATGAGCATATTTGTATTGTTAGCATTCAGGCAGTTAGTACACGGGTAGGGAAGGATTAATAGTGGGATTTCTTGTTGCAAACTATCAAAAAAGATAAACACAGAGACAAAATCTTACCAGCATGAAGCTCTTGACTGACATACAGAGGTGAAAGGCACAGTCATTTCCACAGCCCAGGGGATGGTTCTTGGACACGGGGCTGCTTCTGACCTGGTAGCAAGAAAAGCACCAACAAATAATCCTCTTCCAAAAGGCTTTCTCTGCCCTTTGTCCATGGAATGGATTCCTTCTAGAAGGAAAGAACCTGATTAAATGCTGTATCAGTTAGGATACGGTACAGCTGTGAGTGTGAGTGGCAGAAAACCCAAATTATCAGTAGCTTAAGGACACAAGATTTAATCCTCTCATATGAGAAATCTAAAGGTTGACAATCCAGGGCAGAGCTGGCAGTTCCATGAAGTTACCAGGTCATGGTCTTCTCCCAGTTTTTAGGTCCACCATCCCTAGGGTGTGACTCTCATGCTTATAGGCTAAGATGATTACTTAAACTCTGAATATTGTGTCACATTTCCAGACAGCAGAAAGGCAAAAAGAGGGCAAAGGACAAAGCACCATTTTCCGCTAAGGACACTATTCAGAAGCCACACATGAAATTTTCATTTATACACCAATGATCAGAATTTAGCCATGTAACCATACTGAGGCACAAGGGAGGATGGGGAATATAGTATTAAGTATGTGTCCTGCTAAAACTCAAAATTCTCTTACAAATGGAGAGAATAGATATTGATGGTCAACAGCTGTCTCTGTCCTGAGTGTTGTGTATATTGCAGGTGGAGAGAAAATAACTAAATCAAGCTGTTTGATTTTTGCCCCTGCCATCATGGATCAACAACTCTCCACATCCCCTTATCTTGACCAATCTAAAATGTTTACAGCAACTTAAACAAAATGGAAAAGCATCCAGAAAGATCCAAGAGAAGGGGAAAAGGCATTTGTAACATCAATATTTCTTGCCCAAGTGGTTTCAAAGCACTTTGTTTTACTTGATCATTTTATATGGCACAATCTGGCCATCAGCTCTGTCTCATTTTTACTCATTTTACTCTTGGCTTACTCCAAGAATGTGTTGGGGGCATTTGCTACCCTCATTAAAGCACACCAATGGGACCATTAATCTTTTGGAATAAAGAGAACTTATATGAGATTTTAGATACTCCAGAAAGGACTTACCTACCTGCTTATCATACTTACCACTCCAGATGTTCTGGTTGTCTCTGAGAAGTCTTGTGACAAGTTAAAGCTTCACAGTGTCCCTAAACCACATGCCTAGCATTCAAGACCCAGTTCTGGGGTCATTAGGTTCTCCTAGCATGAAATATAGGCCTTTTCTTAGGAACTAAGAATTCTTATTTGTTTGGGGAGGTTCGTTGTGTATATCTTTAAAAAGAATTCTTATTTGTTTGGGGAGGTTTGTTGTGTATATCTTAAAAAAAAAAAGAAATCTCTAATAAGGATGATTCTCAAACTGTGGATTAACCATGCTTAATCATTCATTCCAGACAGGCTTCACACAACTCTCTATTACATGCTTCTTGACTATCTCTGTGACTATCCATTTATGTGTGCTGAGGGAATGCAAATTTAAGTTTAACAGGAGCCTAAGCAAAATGTAATTGGGAAGGTAACTTTCCCTGAAATAATATAAAAGGTAAAGTAGAAATGATTTCAAAAGTATCAGTGTTACATTCATTGATGTGAATAATCATCCTTATTTTGGGCCCCAGTAATTCACAACTTGTGATTAAATATCTACCCACTTCCTGTTCAAAATACCATTGTACTATCTCTGAATGAATGGTTAGTTAAGCAAAGTACTGGTGTAAAGATTGCAAAGGGGCATGTTTCACCTAGGAGGGATCAATCTCTTTTTAAGGACTTTGACACATTAATTATTTACATGCAAATGAGTGTTGCTCATTCCAAATGAGTCTTGTCATTAAAACTCTTATAACTTGACTTCATTTGGAAACATTTGGTTACCAGTTAGTTTGTTATTAGGTGTTATTGCAAATAATAAAACTACACCTAATCTTTTAAATATATAACTTAGACCTTTAACAGATTGAGATTAACCATCCCTGTACTTGATCTGTATCCCTGAGGTATTCCTGTATGCATGAAGACATATTTAGCTATCCATAGGCTAAAACTAACCCATTTATACAAAGTCCCTGGTGGCTCAGTGAAGGAATCCGCCTGCAGTGCAGGAGACAGGGGTATGATCCCTGGCTCAGGAAGACCCCCTGGAGAAGGAAATGGAAACCCACTCCAGTATTCTTGTGTGGGAATCTCATGGATAGAGGAGCCTGATGAGCTACAGTCCATGGTGTCACAGAGTT
>NW_011485693.1:5901-6449 GCF_000754665.1 Bison bison bison | reverse complement strand
CTAGATGGACCTTGGTTGACAAAGTAATGTCTCTGCTTTTTAATATTTATCTATGTTGGTCATAACTTTCCTTCCAAGGAGCAAGTGTCTTTTAATTTCATGGCTGCAATCACCATCTGCAGTGATTTTGGAACCCCCAAAAATAAAGTCTGACACTGTTTCCACTGTTTCCCCATCTATTTCCCATGAAGTAATGGGACCAGATGCCATGATCTTAGTTTTCTGAATGTTGAGCTTTAAGCCAACTTTTTGACACTCCTCTTTCACTTTCATCAAGAGGCTCTTTAGTTCCTCTTCACTTTCTGCCATAAGGGTCGTATCATGTGCATATCTGAGGTTACTGATATTTCTCCCAGCAATCTTGATTCCAGCTTGTGCTTCCTCCAGCCCAGTATTTCTCATGATGCACTGTGCATATAAGTTAAATAAGCAGGGTGACAATATACAGCCTTCACGAACTCCTTTTCCTATTTGGAACCAATCTGTTGTTCCATGTCCAGTTCTAATTGTTGCTTCCTGACCTGCATACAAGTTTCTCAAGAGGCAGG
>NW_011485693.1:4740-5458 GCF_000754665.1 Bison bison bison | reverse complement strand
TTAGCAGCAGCAGCAGCAGCTGCAGGACAAAAGATAAAAAGAGAAACAAAAGAGTTAGGGATGGAGATCCACCCCAGAAAGGGAGTCTTAAAGGAGGAGAAGTTTCCAAACACCAGGAAACCCTCTCACCGGTGGGTCTGTGGGGAGTTTTGGAATCTCAGAGGGCAACATAACTGGGAGGAAAAATAAATAAGTAAACCTCACAGATTATGTGCCTAACAGCAACTCCCAGCAGAGAGGTACCCCAGACACGTGTATCTGCCACCAGCAAGCGGGGGCTGAACAGCTAGGCAGGAGCGGGCTGCATTACTTAGGTAAGGACCTGGCCTGATTGCCTGAGGGCAATCTGAGGGAGCTAACATGAGATAGCAATCTAAACTGTGGGATAGCCAAAGAGAGAGAGAGGAAAAAAAGAGAGAGAGAGAGAGTGAACTATCCCGTGAAAAGCCCTAACCTAAGGCACTGCCGGGTTCACTCCAGAACAAAGGACTGAGCGAATACCAGAGGAGAGCTAGCAGGCTGTGGACTGGCCCATCCCCTGCCACAGGCAGGGGGCAGGTGGGCGGCAGCCAGAACTGGAAAGGGGCAAACTCGGCCCCAGAGACAGCATCCCCTACCAAACTGTAAACAGGCTTCCAGTTGCTAACCAAGACTTCCTGGGACTCTGGATGGTTGACATCCACCAGGAGGGTCGCAACCAGAGATCAGCTTCCTAGAA
>NW_011485693.1:0-405 GCF_000754665.1 Bison bison bison | reverse complement strand
AAATCTTAAAAATTAGGGCAGAAATAAATGCAAAAGAAACAAAAGAGACCATAGCAAAAATCAACAAAGCTAAAAGCTGGTTCTTTGAGAAGATAAATAAGATTGACAAACCATTAGCCAGACTCATCAAGAAACAAATGGAGAATAATTAAATCAACAAAATTATAAATTAAAATGGAGAATCACAACAGACAACACAGAAATACAAAGGATCATAAGAGACTACTATCAGCAACTATATGCCAATAAAATGAACAACTTGGAAGAAATGCATGAATTCTTAGAAAAGTATAACTTTTCAAAACTGAACCAGGAAGAAATAGAAAATCTTAACAGACCCATCACAAGCATGGAAATTGAAACTGTAATCAGAAATCTTCCAGCAAACGAAAGCCCAGGACCAGA
>NW_011485692.1:16728-17245 GCF_000754665.1 Bison bison bison | reverse complement strand
CCCCCCCCCCGCCCCCCAAAATTTAGTGCTTAAAAACAACAGCCATTTTTTTTGCTTGTGATTCTGTCGGTTTGAACAGGGCTCAGTGGGGATGGCTTGTGTGTTGTCTGTGATCAGCTGGGCTTACTCAGCATAGCTGGGTTGGGGAGGGAGGTCCAAATGGTTTTATTCACACGTGTGGAAGTTTGATGTTAGCTATGAACTTGGATATCTCACTTTTCCTCATGTAGCCTCTGCCCAACAGTATTTCCTGGACTTATTTACATGGCCTCTGGATCCCAAGAGGGCAAAGGGAGAAGCAGCAAGCCTCTTTGGGCCTCTGCTCACACAAAATCAGTTCTGCCATATCCTCTTAGTTAAAACAAGCCACAGGACTAGGTGCAGATTCAAAGGGGTTAGGAAAGATCCATCTCTTGAAGGAGCAGTAGCAGCAGCATTCAGATGGTAAAGCGTCTGCCTACAGCATTGTAGACCTGGGTTCAATCCCTGGGTCGGGAAGATCCTCTGGAGAAGGAAA
>NW_011485692.1:13556-14161 GCF_000754665.1 Bison bison bison | reverse complement strand
ATGCTGTACATTACTGTAGGTTGCTTTCTGTTAGCCTTTTTTTGTGGGAATGTCCCAAATGTACCTAGGCCTGTTTGGCGGAAGTGCTGTGACCCTTAAGCAGGATATATTTAGGGACCACAAGGTCACTTTAACATTTCCAGATACGAGGGCCAGATTAATGGTTTTGACTTTGAGCCTGAGATATTCTAAGTGTTCCAGAGGTGAGAGGTGATCTGCATGTCCTACTGCTTGCTCAAAACTAATCCATAGGACTTGATGGGGAGACTCTACACATCCATTCCCCAGGTTGCTTTTTCGCATTAGCCTCCTCTCACAGGTAGAAAGCCTATATATATTAATAACAGTGGTTTTAACAGAGGCTGGTGGAAGTGGGGAGTGGGATGGAGTGAGTGAAAGTGTTATTTTGACTTCTCTTTCTACTTCCCAGATCAATCAAAATGTCCTATCAAGCCAGGTATTTTATATTTTTTGTTGCTGTCATAAGATATTTTCCCCACTATCTCAACCTAATGATTATTCAGTTCAGTTCAGTCACTCAGTCGTGTCCAACTCTTTGCGACCCCATGAATCGCAGCACGCCAGGCCTCCCTGTCCATCACCAA
>NW_011485692.1:12950-13456 GCF_000754665.1 Bison bison bison | reverse complement strand
ATGGCTGCAATCACCATCTGCAGTGATTTTGGAGCCCAAAAAATAAAGTCTGACACTGTTTCCACTGTTGCCCCATCTATTTCCCATGAAGTGATGGGACCGGATTAGTATTTAATAAAGCTTTTGGTTTCTGTTTATTTTATACTGTGTTACTATTTACAGTAACATTAAATAATAATTTTTATTATTACTGATATTTACTAAATACCATGTGCCATGTCTTCAAGTGCTTCAGATATTTCATTTAGTTTTCATGACAAACCAGTGGAATTAATATTATTATCATCCATCTTTATAATACTAAGTCTTACAAAGGTAGTCTCACAAAGTTACTCATCTTATCAGTGGTGGAGCTGTGGTTCAAACCAGTGAGATTAACCTCTGTACTATTTTAATTCTCCTATCAATTCTGGAAGTTTTTCAGTTGATTTCCTTGAGTTTAGATATTTTAATATCTAAAGTAAGTTTATTTTTGTATCTTTCTTTCCAGTAGTCACTGCTCTTAT
>NW_011485692.1:11012-12596 GCF_000754665.1 Bison bison bison | reverse complement strand
ACTGCTCTTATTTTTGCTTCATGGTTTATTGTATTTGCTGGAGATAGCAGAACAGTGTTAAAATGAAACAGTGAAAGTGGGCATTTAAAAAATACATATTAAGGAGGTAGCCTTCCATTCCTAGTTGTTTGAGTTTTTTTTAAAAAATCAAGAACAGGTGTTGAATTTTAAAAAATGTCATTTTGACATCTATTTAACTTACTGTATGGACACTCAAGGTTTTAATCCAGATTCATAATTCAGAAATGAAGTAACTATAAACATGGTTCAGTTGGTGATTTTCTTTTTCCAGCAATGTCTGGAGCTTGTTTTCAAAGTGACATGTGGGTGGTAGAGGCAGAAATTGTGTTTTTTTTTTTTTTTAAATTATGGGCTTTAGATTTTTCCCTGTCCAGATTTTGAGTCTGTACTGGGTAAAAGAAAAGATTGTGTGTAGGGGGTATTTGTGAGGTATTTTCTTTAGAACAACTTGTAAAGGCATAATTCTATTGTAATTCGGGATTTTATTATATTTAATTACTGTAGATTCACGTTGATAGAATTGTAAACCAAATAGGTAAGGATTAATTCTAATTATATGTTTTGCAAATATTCTTATGTTGCTGGCATTCATTAGATTATTATTACTTGTTACAATAGTTACAGCCCAGAAGGATAGTATGTAAATTAGAAATGTTAAAGCTTTTGATTGTTTTCATATATTGACCCACATTAGCTACCCATATTTGGAAGAGAATCTATTTTATTCTTTTTTATGTGGATAAAAAACAGCAGAAGGATTATGACTTGATGTTTACTGATACTTTATATTGAGCAGTTTTGATTAAGAATAGGTTTAGGGAAATGGTGCTTTTTCATGTATTTATCACTGAACTTAAAAGAAGTGAGAATCGTCAGATGCATGAAAGGAAGGACCAAATTGTATTTCTTTTAAAGAAGAAAAACAATATTTTTACTATGGTCTTAAATAACATGACTGAGTTTTAATAACCAGAACTGATGGCATTGACATGATGTGTCACTTAGCTGATGAGAAAGGGAAATTTGACAGAACACTGGTGAAGGCAGTGATCGGGAAAAGAGAGTCACTTCTTGTTTATACCTCACCAGTTGGGATTACTCAGTTAGTTAGTTTTAAAATGATATAGTGAAACTACAGGGTTGTTTTTGGTTTTGTTTGTTTGTTGTGTTTTCCCAAGAAGAGCTTAATTTTTCAGTATGTAGAGTTAAGAGGAAAGGGTTTTTTTGTTTGTTTTTTTAGTAAACTGCAATTCTAAGAAAGACTACCAAGTAGAAATGATCATTAAGATAGGTAGAATATTTTGGCTTTTCTGCCTACAAAAGGAACCTGAGATAAAATTTGTGAAGCTTCTCTGCATTTCTAGTTTTCAAACATAAAATGAAATAGTAATTTTTTTCAAATTTCAAACCGTATCCAAATGAGAAAAATAGCCTCTGCTGTATCTCAGTGAAGACAGACATTGTTACTCCTAAATTTAATCTCTTATAAAGCATCATCAACTGTCCCCCAAAAATATTGGGGTACACAATAATTTAGAAAGCATTTTAAAATTACCAAATATA
>NW_011485692.1:10212-10400 GCF_000754665.1 Bison bison bison | reverse complement strand
CAGCACCTACTGAAATGAGCAGTGCAGGTAATCTGTTACACAGAAATTTCTCTGCCAGAGAGAGGCCCTTTGGGAATTTCTGCCTGTGTTTGGTCATGTAACTTTATCTACTTTGTTACCAAGAAGAAAGAAAAATCATGTCAGAAAATTTATTTTTATGTGATGAGAGAAACAAATCAGTTACAGCT
>NW_011485692.1:8351-9532 GCF_000754665.1 Bison bison bison | reverse complement strand
AACATTTAACACAGTGCTTTACATGGGCTAGATATTCAAGAAGGTATCAATTGTATTTTAAGTATGGGAATGTTGATTCCCCCCCCCTTTCCTGTCTTTCCATTTCCAGGATTAGTAACTCGCCTTTTTGGTAGCAGCATCCAGGACAAGGATAGACAAGACTATTTGGGGTTGATAGAAATCCCAGACTCCTACTGTGGTCCTCGGCTGCAGTTTCCTCTCACTTTTACGGACATTGATTTACTTATTGAGGCCTTCAAGCAACAACAGGCAAGTGGAAGCAGATACTGTCCTTATTCTTGTACATAACATGTGTTCAATAACTATCTATTGAATGAATGAAAACACTACAGCAGAAATGCATTCCCTTGGGGAAAAAACTTCACATAAAGTGAGCGCTACCCTCTGCTTTGTTTAACCATTTCAATAGAAGTTTCTTAAGGTGCACAAAAACCTCCTTTCTGTCTATAGGCTCACAGTATTTCCTTGTTCTTTTTATGAGATGTAATTCACATACTATAAAATTCACCATTTTAAAGTGTATGATTCAGAGCTTTTTAGTATACTCACAAGATTGTGCAACAATCACTAATATCAAATTCCAGAACATTTTCTTTGCCTCCCAAAGAAGTGCCACACCCATTACCATTCCCTCCTCCTCCACTCCAGGCAATCACTGTTCTACTTTCTATGGATTTTTCTATTCAGAACGTTTCATACAAATGGAATTATATAATATGTTTCCTTTTGTATGTGGCTGCTTTCCCTTCGCATAATGTTTTTAAGGTTCATTCAT
The DNA here is from genome assembly GCF_000754665.1 of Bison bison bison. Lineage (NCBI taxonomy): Eukaryota > Metazoa > Chordata > Mammalia > Artiodactyla > Bovidae > Bison > Bison bison. Next base: position 8,736 of record NW_011485692.1, on the reverse strand, counting down.
GGCATAGTATGTTTCAGTACTCCTTTATTTTAATGTCTGGCTAATATTCTGTATTTTTTTTTTTTTTGATAAATGATGCTTATCAAGTTGAGGAAGTTTCCTTCTATTCCTAGTCTTCTGAGTGGCTTTATCATGAAAAGGTGTTGGAATTTGTCAAATGCTTTTTCTGCATCAGTGGAGATTATTGTGTGTTTTTTTCCCCCTTCATTCTAGTAATGCTGTGTATTACACTGATTAGTTTTCTTATGTTGAACCGCCCTTATATTCCTGGAATAAATCCCACAGTCATTGTATGTAATTCTTTAAAAATTCTGTTGGATTTGGTTTGCTAGTGTTTTGTTGAGGATTTTTACATTTTATTCGTAAGGGATATTGGTTTGTATTT
>NW_011485692.1:7549-8166 GCF_000754665.1 Bison bison bison | reverse complement strand
TATTTGCTTTTTCTCTCTTTTTTCTTGGCCAGTCTAGGTAAAATTTTCTCAACTTTGTAGCTCTTTTCAAAGATCCAACTTTTGGTTTTGTTGATTGTCTCTTTTATTTTTTGGTTCTCTATTTAATTATCTGCACTCTAGTTCTTCTGCTGGCTTTCAGTTTAATTTGCTCTTCTTTTTCTAGCTCCTTAAGCATTAAGTTAGGCTTTCATTTGAGATTTTTCTTTGTTTTTGTAGGCATTTACAGCCATACATTTCTTGCTAAGCATTGTTTTCACTGTATCCCATAAATTTTGGTATGTTATGTTTTCATTTTTGTTGATCTCAAAGTATTTTCTCATTTCCCTTGTGATTTCTTGTTTAACCCATCAGTTGTTCAAAAGTACGTTGTTTAATTTCCACATATTTGTGAATTTTCCAGTTTTCCTTCTGTTACTGATTTCTAGTTTCATTCCATTGTGGTCAGAGAAGATACTCTGTGTGATTTCAGTTTTTTAGAATGTAATGAGGCTTATTTTGTGGCCTAACATCTGGTCTGTCCTGGAGAATGTTCCTTGAGCCCTTGTAAAGATGTGTAGTCTGCTGTTGTTGGGTGGAGTGTTCTATAGATGTCTCTT
>NW_011485692.1:4420-6752 GCF_000754665.1 Bison bison bison | reverse complement strand
CTTGGTTGCTGTGAGCTTTGACTATTTTCCAGAGTTCTGATGAATTTGGATCTGACTGGTTTGTTTGTTTGATCTGGTTTTTTGGCTTGATTTTTCAGTGTTTCTGCAGAGGGATGGGATCTTGGAACTACCTGCTCCATTATTTTCTGACATCACCCCGAAACCATCACTTTGACCTTAAGGGCATACCCTAGGAGTAAGAGTGAGTGAAAAGTACTGGCTCTGTAGGGTCTGAAGCAAAATTTTCAATCATCTAATTCCTAAAATTGGGATCATCCTGGACAGCTAATGCTCCTAGCCACCTGCCAAAAGAAAATATAAATCCTTTCTGTAAGAAAATAGGCTTCAAGTTATTTCTTCAAGTTTTCATATACAATATCCAGAACTTAATACAAGTGTTAACCAAGCATAGGAAGATGCAAGATTCACGAAAGAAAACTTAGGTGAACCACAAACAGTGCAAACAAACCTATAGAGTTTTTAGATAATGGCATTATCAGACTCAGACTTTAAAGTAAGTACGCTTAATATGCTCAAGGATGTAAAAGATAAGACCAAAATCCAAGGAGCTCTGAAAAGATAGACAGTTTTGATTTTATAAAAATGAAACGATTGTGTTGTTAAGGAAAGACGAAAAGATTCAACATAGTGTACAGTGTGTTCCTATTTGTTAAACAAAATTAATAAGCATTATATATATATATATATATTGGTTTTTTAAAATTAAGATAAAAGTCACATAACATAAAATTGATTTTTTAAACCAATTTAAATGAAGTGTATGATTCATTGGTTTTTAGTATATTCCCGGTGTTGTACAACCATCACCATTGTCTAATTCCAGAACATTTTTATCATCCTCAAAACAAAGCCTGGTACCCATTAAGCAGTTACTTCCCATTTCTCCCTTCTCCCTAGCCCCTGTCAACTACCAGTTTACCTTCTGTCTCTACAGATTTGCCTAATCTGGACATTTATATAAATGGAATCATATGTAGCCTTTTGTGCCTGGTGGCTTCTCCTTGGCATAATGTTTTCAAGGTTCAGTCATACTGTAGCATGTATCAGTACCTCATTCCTATTTTTGGTTGAATAATATTCCTTTGTGTGAATATACCACATGTTATTTAAGGAATTATGTGCTTATATATATGTTTACATATTCATATGTAGTTATATTGATTTTTATAGGCTGGCAAGTACATAGAATATTTTTTGGAAAGATACTCCAAACAGTGGCTGTTTTGTGGGATAGGGAAAGGGGACTGATGTCTGGCAAAGAAGGAGAATTGCTTTTCATTGTTATGCTTCTTTTTGCTATTTAAATTTGTATTTCAATTTTACAAAGAACTTTTCTTTTTCTGTTTAAAAACTAGTTGCTTTTCTTTTCGGCCATGCTGCACAGCTTGCGAGCTCTTAGTTCCCTAACGAGAGCTTGAACCCACACCCTCAGCAGTGAAAGCATGGAGTCCTAACCACTGGGAAGCCAGGGAATTCCCTAGTTACTTTTTAAAAAAGAAAATCCTTTAAAAGTACTATTTTCCTCTCTAAGTGCCTTAAAAAGAATGTGAATATTTTATTTGAGTTGCCATTTAATCTGAATATATTTATAAGCATATAAACCAACATGAGTTAACTCTTTTGAGTAGTATTTAATATTGCAATTGTAAACACAATTAAAATGCTATTGAAAGAGAAGTACACTGGCTCTGTAGGGACTAATATAACCAACGTGATTTTAGACAATTGAAAAAGGACCCAGAAAAACTATTTTCATAATAGGAATTTTCTGTTGTTGCAATATATCCTCAATGAATATTTGTTAATTTAACTTAAAACAGCTGCCTTTTCAGGCAGCAATTACTCTTATTAATGCTACAAATGGTCCAAAAAGTCTACAGTGGCAAGCTAAGGTAACACTGAAGCCAGTTTTAGGAATCAGTAAATTAAATAAATGCCAGTTCATATATTAGTAAATCATTTTATCAAAGTGTTTTGCCTGTTCCTTTAAAATGTGGCTAAAGGAAAGGTTACATTCAAGATTTGACTCACCCTATCAGGTTGAATAGATTTAAAATGCTTTTGTGGGGGGAATCCTTATCAGTCCATTAGGTGTGGGGAGACAGGAAATAGGGCTTGCTCCCTACTAATCAACATCCAGGGTCCCTTCTCTTTCTTCCTAATTCTCACGTTGCTTCAAATCCTGCTTCCTGTTGTTGTTGTTGTTGTTTTAATTATTTAATCATGAAAATTCTCCAAACTTAAATATTTTTGATTAGAAAATAATTTCATTATTTTAATTGGAAATGGAAACTTCAGGACACCATGAGAT
>NW_011485692.1:589-1389 GCF_000754665.1 Bison bison bison | reverse complement strand
CCCCAGCTCACTCAGCTGGTTAGTGGCAGAGTCAGAATTTCAGATCTTTTGCATCCCAGGTTAGAGCCAGTCCCATATCTGCTATCCCAGTCCCATTATGCACTGCTCTGACTGGTGTTTCATTTTCCATCACAAGACAGGGATTAGGGAATGGATTGATTGGACAGTTGCATTTTTTAAAAGATACATCTTGGGCATTTATTAATATTTCCAGACTTTTCCCACATAGCACCATTGGTAGAAGGAAAATCCAGGCTCATACATTTCCATAGCATAGGAAATTTCATTAAATTGTCTTTAATAGCCCGATTGAACCTAGAAAGATTTGGCCATCATTTAAAATCGGGGCCACATTTTCAAAACCATCCTCTGTTTAAGACAGTATTAGGAAAGGGAGAGAAATTATGATGAACCTTTACCATTATTTTAATTTCCAGCTGCAGTTTTTTTACATGCACATCTAAACATGCTCATGGTTCTTAATGTGCATGAAATATAGGTGTTTTAGTCTACATTTATATTATAAAAGTTAACCATGTATGTACTTATATTTTTATATGCAGTGAAAATATCTTTCTGTGGCTTTTGCATGATATATTGAGTGTTATCTTTTGCTGTCCAACTAGAAGTTGGTTATATCTTTGTAACCTCAACTCTTAATATGCTGAAACCAATTCATTTATTAGCTTGCTAGCTACAACACTTCTGACTACCCAAAGCTTTGAAAGACAAGTCATCCTGAAGAGAATTAGGAAAACAAAATAATTAAAAATATATATTTAACTAATAAGTAAAGTTCT
>NW_011485692.1:0-489 GCF_000754665.1 Bison bison bison | reverse complement strand
AAAGAACTCTTAGCTTTTTATAAAGGCAGGCAGCATTTTAATACAGAAAACTACCCATGGGTGGAATAAGCATTCTTTGCTCTCCATCTAGCTATCATTGTCTTTGTTCCATGTTGCTTTTTCTAGATGGGCCTCTGCATGCCACTTCTGCTGGGAAGGGAAAAGCCCAAGGCAGGGTGGAGATTAAACTCTTCTCTTCCCTCGGCTGCTGTTTGAGATTTTTCAGCTGGTATCTGCAGCTTTTAGAAGAGTGAGAATGTCCCAGAAATCTTTTCCTTGTTCTTCTAAATGACAAGAGCTGAGATTTTGTTATCATATAGGCCAGCCTGGCAGGATATTGCTTCAGGAAGCAGTACACATTGAAATTCAACACAGTTGGTGCTCAGCATGCTTGCAATTGTCTGAGAATGGAGTGTGTGGAAGGAACAGCAATTCTCTTAACTTCTAATTAAGCCTTTAGGTTACAACACAGTGATTGTTATTTTCCAA
>NW_011485691.1:13909-14518 GCF_000754665.1 Bison bison bison | reverse complement strand
TAAACTGAAGACTTTAGGTGATAATGATGTGCCAATGTAGGTTCACTGAATGTAAAAATGTACATAGTAGAAAATGCCGGGGTTGAGGGGCTGTGCTTGTGTGGGGTCAGGGAGCAAATGCACTGCTTTTTTGCTGTAAACATAAATTGTTCTAAAAAATTAAGTCTATTAAAAAAAAAGAGGAAATTTCCTATATCTGCTTTTAAAAAAACCAAAGTGTAACTATTATGTTCAATGGTTGGTAGAGAGACAGTTAAAATCATTAGGAAAAAGCTATTTTACTATTGAAGAATTCCACAGGCTTTTAGAAGTTATTCTTCTCTTATGTAATCACAAAGAGGACAAGTATCTGACCAGACTGTAGCAGAGTCAAGAAAGCACATTGCAGACCTAAATTAATGCCCTGTTGCCACTTACAAATCATATGAACTTGAGTAAATCATCTCATTTCTCCAGAGGCTGGATTCCACCTAACCCATCTACCATCTGCAAAGTGACCAGCAGTGCCAGTCTCATGACAGATGTTCAACATAAATGGCAGTCTGGGGGTCTCAGACTACATGGAATGTCAGGTCAATTCTAGCTCTAAAACATCACAATTTTATAAAG
>NW_011485691.1:13440-13809 GCF_000754665.1 Bison bison bison | reverse complement strand
AATTCCTAATGCTGCTAAAATTTAGTTGTTAAATATACTGTATTTATTCATTATTGATTTAGTATTTATTTGGTGGTGCTGGTGTTAGCTGTGGTATGTGGGATCAAGTTCTCTGAGCAAAGATTGAACCCAGATTCCCTGCATTGGGAGCATGGAGTTTAAGGCAGTGAACTACCAGGAAAGTGTCTATACAAGACATCTAAATTTTAAGTTTTTTCCAATAATAACACTATTGTTTTCTTAAAACTTCTGAGTATCACACTTTTGGGCAATTATGGCCCAGATAAACAGCAAAAACACAGGGACAACCCCAAGACTGAACCCTAATGTAAACTATAGACTTCAGGTGATAATGATAAGCCAATGTGG
>NW_011485691.1:9194-11646 GCF_000754665.1 Bison bison bison | reverse complement strand
TTCTCTAATTTAAAAAACAAACAAACAAACAAAACCCCAAAAAACAAACCACAACTATTCCCAACTATTGTGGGAAAGAGGGGAAGTGGGAGAAACAAGAGTTATAGACCCTAAGCACATCTCTCATGAGTTGACAGAGTATACAACCATGATTACTCTACCCGGAAAGGATCTCATTCAGATTCAACAGACAAATCAAAAGTTTTTCAGATGAGCAAAAGCTAAGAGAATTCAGAACCACCAAATCAGCTTTACAACAAATGTTAAAGGAACTTCTCCTGGCAGGAATCACAGGAGAAGAAAAAGACACAAAAAAACAAATCCAAAACAATTTAGAAAATAGTAATAGGATTACACATATGAATAATTACCTTGAATGGAAATGGATTAAATGCTCCAACCAAAAGACACAGACTGGCCAAATGTATACAAAAATAAGAGCTGACTCATTTGAAAAGACCCTGATGCTGGGAAAGATTGAGGGCATTAGGAGAAGGGGACAACAGAGGATAAGATGGTTAGATGGCATCACCGACTCAATGGACATGAGTTTGGGTAAACTCCAGGAGTTGGTGATGGATATGGAGGCCTGGCATGGTGCAGTTCATGGGGTAACAAAGAGTTGGACATGACTGAGTGACTGAACTGAACTGAACTGAGAAACAAATAACAACAGAAACACAATGACCCAAACTTTATAGCACACAACAAAAAGCAGTTAAAAGAGGGACATTTATAGCAATTCAAATCACTTCAAGAAACAAGAAAAAAACTCAACGATCTAAACTTACACCTAAAGCAGCTAGAGAAAGAACAAAAGAATTCTGATGCTAGTAGAAGAAATCATAAAATATCAGAGCAGAAATCCCTGAAGTAGCACCAAAATGACAATAGCAAAGATCAATTAAATAATAGCTAGTTCCTTGAGAAGAATAAAATTGATAAACCTTTAGCCAGACTCACTGAGAGAAAAAGAAAAAGGATTCAAATCAAAAATAGAAATGAAAAGTTACAACTGACTCTACAGAAATACAAAGGATGAGATTACAAGCAATGACAACCTAGAAAAAATAGACAAACACTTAGAGCAGTACAAACTTCTAAGACTGAACCAGGCAGAAATAAACAGATCAATGACAAGTAATAAAACTGAAACTGTAGAATCTTCCAACAAAAGTCCTGGATCAGATAGCTTTACATACAAATACTATCAAACATTTCGAGAAAAGTTAACACCTATCCTTCTCAAATTTGTTCACAAAGTTGCAGAGGGAGGAACAGTCCCAAACTCATTCTACAAGGCCACTATCACTCTGATACTATAACCAGACAAAGATATCACAAGAAAATTACAGCCACTATAACACATGAACACAGATTCAACAATTTTCAACAAAACACTAGCAAAAAGAATCCAGCAACACATTAAAACAATCATACATAATGATTAAGTGGGATTTATCCCAGGGAGGCAAGGATTCTTCAATATACACAAATCACTGTGATACACCATATTAACAAGCTGAAGAATAAAAAAGCATATGCTCATCTCAATAGATGCTGGAAAAGTTTGACAAATTTCAATACCAATTTATAATAAGAAAAATACTCTCCAGAAAGTGGGCATAGAGGGATCCTACCTCAACATAATAAAGGCCATATACAATGAATGCACAGTAAACATCATTCTCAATGATGAAAACATGAAAGCATTTCCTCTAAGATAAGGAATAAGAAAGGATGTGCACTCTTGCCATTATTATGCAACATAGTTTTGGAAGTCCTTGCCAAGGCAAATAGAGAAGAAAAATACAAGGAATCCAAATTTAAAAAGAAGTTAAACTCTCTCTCTGTTTGCAAATGTACCATACCTAGAAAATCTTAAAGATGCCACCAGAAAACTCATTGATTATGAGAGCTAATTAATGAATTTGGTAAAGTCATAAACACAAAATTAATACACAGAAATCTCTTGCATCTCTATACATTAACAATGAAAGATCAAAAAGAGAAATTAAGGAAACAATCCCATTTACCAATGCAACAAAAAGAATAAAACACTTAGGAATAAATCTTTCTAAGGAGGCAAAAGGCCCGTACTCAGAAAACAGTGATGAAAGAAATCAAAGATGACATAAGATCAGTTGGAAGAATCAATATTGTGAAAATGACTATAATACCCAAATAAGTAAAGCAATCTTGAGAAAGAAAAAAAGAATTGGAGGAATCAGGGCCCCTGACTTCAGATGACACCACAAAACTACAGTAATCGAGACAGTACAAAACTGGCAGAAATACAAAATACAGATCAACGGCACAGCATAAAAAGTCCAGAGATAAACCCACACACCTATCACCACATAATCTGTAAAAAAGGAGACAAGAAAATACAGTGGAGAAAAGACAGTTTCTTCCAAAAGTCGTGCTGGGAAAACTGGACAGCTATATGTTT
>NW_011485691.1:8142-9094 GCF_000754665.1 Bison bison bison | reverse complement strand
TACAAAACTCAAAATGGGTCAAAGACATAATGGGTTAATTAACACTATGTTAGTAAAACTCTTAGAGGAAAACGTAAGCAGAACACTCTTTAACATAAATCACAGCAAGATGTTTTTTGACCAACCACCTGGAGTAATAAAATTTTTTTTAAATTAACAAATGGGGCCTAATAGTAAAAACTTTTGCAAAGCAAAGGAAACCATAAACAAGATGAAAAGACAAATCTGGGAATGAAAGAAAATATTTGCAAATGGATGGGTTGTGCAGTTCAATAGCAAAACAACAAACAACCCAATCAAAAAATGGACGAAGATCTACATAAACATTTCTCCAAAGAAGACACATAGATAGTCAAGAAGCACATGAAAAGATGCTCAACATGACTAATTATTAGAGAAATGCAGATCAAAACTACAGTGAAGAATAAGCTAACACTGGTCAGAAGGACCATCTATGTAGGGCTTCATAGAACCATTAAGTTTCAGCTTCTTCTGTTTTAGTGCCCATGGAACAGACCTGGATTACTGTGATGTTGAATGGCTTGCCCAGGAAATGAACAAAGATCATTTTGTTGTTTTTGAGATTGCACCCAAGAACTGCATTTCTTACTCTTTTGTTGAGTATGAGGGTTACTCCACTTCTTTTAAGGGATTCTTGTCCTCATTAGAACAGACCCCGATGCTGGGAAAGACAGAAGGCAGGAGGAGAGGGGGACATAGAGGATGATGGTTGGATGGCATCACCAACCTGACAGACATTAGTTTGAGCAAGCTTTGGGACTTGGTGATGGACAGGGAAGCCTGGTGTGCTCCAGCCTATGGGGTTGCAAAGAGTTGGGTACAACTGAGTGACTGAATTGAACTGATTGATGATGATATCAGTTTGCATCAGCCCTGGGATTATAAGTGGGAATCCCAAACTGCAATCTTTGAAGTCTCACCCACGGAGCAG
>NW_011485691.1:4942-6046 GCF_000754665.1 Bison bison bison | reverse complement strand
GCTTTTTTTTTTTTTTTGCTTTATAGAATTTTGTTGTTTTCTGTAAAATGTCAACATGAATCACCCACAGATACATATGTTCCTCCCTCTGGAACCTCCCTCCCATCCCCTTCACCGTTCTACCCCTCTAGGTTGATACAAAGCCCCTGTTTGAGTTCCCTCAGGTATACAGCAAATTACTGTTGGATATTTTAAATATGGTAATGTAAGTTTCTGTGTTATCTTCTCCATTTCCTAGCTTATCCTCTGTGTCACCCCACCCTCTCCTCCACTCTCCTGCTATCCGTAGGTCTTCTCTATGTCTGTTCTTTATGTCTGAGCTTCTTTTCATATGTTTGTTAGCCATCTGTATGTCATCTTTGGTGAAATGTCTGTTTAGGTCTTTTCCCCACTTTTTGATTGGGTTGTTTGTTTTCTGGTATTGAGTTGTATGACCTAAAAGTAAATCCATCACTACCGTATTATTAGATTCCACATATAGGCATTAGTATAAAATATTTATCTTTCTCTTGCTGACTTATTTAACTCTGTATAATAAGCTCTAGGTTCATGCACCTCATTAGAACTGACTCAGATGCATTCCTATTTATGGCTGAGTAATATTCCTTCCTGGGTATGTACTGCAACTTTCTTATACATGCGTTTGTTGATAGACATCTAGGTCTCTTCCATGATCTAGCTATTGTAAATAGTGCTGCAGTGAACAATGAGATACATGTGTCTCTTTCAATTTTGGTTTCCTAGGGCCTATGCCTAGGAGTGGGATTGCTGTGTCATATGGAGGTTTTATTTCTAGTTTTTAAAGGAATCTCCATACCATCTTCTATAGTGGCTGTATCAATTTACATTCCCACCAGCAGTGCAAGAGAGTTCCTTTTTCTCCACACCCTCTCCAGCATTTATTTTTTGTAGACTTTTTGATGAGGGCCATTCTGGCCCATGTGAGGTGATATCTGATTGTAGATTTGATTTGCATTTCTCTAATAATGAGCAGTGTTGGGCATCTTTTCATGTATTTGTTAGCTATCTGAACGTCATCTTTGGTGAAATGTCTGTTTAGGTCTTTTTCCCACTTTTTGATTTGGTTGTTTGTTTTTCTGGAAT
>NW_011485691.1:4474-4842 GCF_000754665.1 Bison bison bison | reverse complement strand
TGTGCTGCCGGAAGTTCAGCCCACTGGCGAAGGCGGTATCACGGAGTCTGGCGTGCTGTGCTTCCGCAGTGTCCACAGGGAAGCCGAGGAGCACGGGTTGATACCTGGGTAACAGACCGGTCATTTTAGTTGCCAGTGTCTCTAGGAGGGTGGAGCTAGTAGGTGATTGGTGCTCTGGGACTCGGGGGAAGTGCCTTTTACTGCGTGTCAGCCTTTTCTTCCACTTCTGTCCCACTCATCCTTACCTCATGGACATTCAGTCTGTACACGCGACTACTTAGATGCTTTGCTTCTTCTAATACCTTTCACTGGGTCACGCAGCCCAGGTTTTTAATTTGTTTTTAATTGAAGGATAATTGCTTTTTGTT
>NW_011485691.1:4050-4374 GCF_000754665.1 Bison bison bison | reverse complement strand
CAATGCCAAAGTCAGTTTGATTATATTCTTTGCAGGAAAAGATGGAGAATCTCTATACAGTCAGCAAAAAGGAGACTGGGAGGTGATTGTGGCTAGGAACATGAACTCCTTTTTGCAAAATTCAGATTTAAATTGAAGTTCATTTCAGTTCAGTTCAGTCACTGAGTCGTGTCTGACTCTTTGCAACCCCGTGAACCACAGCACACCTGGCCTCCCTGTCCATCACCAATTCCTGGAGTCCACCCAAATCCATGTGCATTGAGTCGATGATGCCATCCAACCATCTCATTCTCTGTTGTCCCCTTCTCCTCCTGCCCTCAATCT
>NW_011485691.1:0-563 GCF_000754665.1 Bison bison bison | reverse complement strand
GGAAACTTACATTACCATATGTAAAACAGATAGCCAACGGGAATTTGCTGTGTTGCTCAGGAAACTCAAACAAGGGCTCTTTATCAACCTAGGAGGGTGGAATGGGGAAGGAGTTGGGAGGGAGTTTGAAAGGGGAGGGGGTATATGTATATGTATGGCTGATTTATGTTGAGGCTTGACAGCAAGATTCTGTAAAGCAATTATCCTTCAATAAAAAATCAAATATAAGCATCCTTTGGATCATCGAAAAGCAAGAGATTTTCTGAAAAATGTCTGTTTCTGCTTTATTGACTATGACAAAGCCTTTGGCTGTATGGATCACAAATTGTGAAAAACTCTTAAAGAGATGAGAACACCAAACCACTTTACCTGCCTCCTGAGAAGTCTGTATGTAGGTCAATTAATAACAGTTAGAACTGGACCTGGAACAACAGACTGGTTCCAAATTGGGGAAGGAGTACACCAAGGCTATATATTGTCACTCTGCTTATTTAACTTATATGCAGAGTACGTCATGTGAAATACCAGGCTGTATGAGTCTCAAGCTAGAATCAAGATTTCCC
>NW_011485690.1:5012-5538 GCF_000754665.1 Bison bison bison | reverse complement strand
AGGGAACAATGTACACCCATGGCTGATTCATGTCAATGTATGGCAAAAACCACTACAATATTGTAAAGTAATTAGCCTCCAATTAAAATAAATAAAAGAAAAAAACATTCACAGCCTAAAAGCTGACAGGTATGTTGTCTTTGGTACAAACGTTTAGGACTTCAAGCCAGGAGGCAGCGTCTCGAGAAACCCTGAGAGAACTGCTCCAAAGAAGGGAGGGGAGGAGCCAGGTTACATAGAAGTTTTGCAACAAAGGGCAGGTAGTCTGAATATCAAAAGAATATGATAAATGAAGGAAAACCAAATAACTCTGGTTAAGGAATTTAGCCCTTTTCCATATATGGAAAGATGCAAGAATCAGGGCTCACTGAAATCATTTCTTTGATATGAACTTCACATATCTGGGGCCCGTATCCTGTATTTTTACATCCTGTGTTCCCTGAGGGTTCAACATCCATGGTGGCTGCAACTGTTGATAACTGACAGTGTTTATTCACTGATACAGCAGGCAGTATTCCAATTCTCA
>NW_011485690.1:0-685 GCF_000754665.1 Bison bison bison | reverse complement strand
GTGTTCAGCAGTCCCTGGGTCATCCCTTAGGGTCCTCACCATGCAGTCTGTCAGAGCCCAGGACCTTTCGCACTACGGACTGGAGTCCTCCTGCCCCCAAACGAAGCCCTCACCTCTCCGAGTCCCTAGTGGGGAATCAGGGCACTTCTCTGTGCATCTCTCCCTAACAGGGGGAGCGCCACTCCATGAGCCTTCCTCCTTTGTGGGAGAGACCCTCTCATCAGCACTGATGGTCCTCCAACCTGAGATTCTCCCTCTACTGAACTGAGGCCATTTCTCTTAGACTGAGACTTTGACCTCACAGAGAATTACAAAGCTTATAAGAGGGAATGTCCTGTCTGGGCATTCTAGGCCTGAGAACAAGTTTGGGCAGGTCTCTGAATGACCTGTATTTTATGGTGGTTGTCTCTCCAGTCCCCACTTATGGGGGCCCAAATTTTGTCTCTCTCTTGGATTAAAAGATTCCTGGGGAACACCACATCCCAGCAAACTCTTGAGCAGTGTCCCTAATGCAAACCTTACAGTTTCATGTCCCAGACTTGACCTGAGATAGGGAAAATAACACAGAAGGCAGGGGACAGAATGAGGCGTGGTCCCAGCGAAAAATGCTGCTCCATCCTTTTCAAAAGCCAGAGTCAGTCTCTACTCATGACTTGTTTTAATTGATTGACAGGCATACTTTTCA
>NW_011485689.1:4895-5247 GCF_000754665.1 Bison bison bison | reverse complement strand
GCTATCTAGGTTGGCCATAACTTTCCTTCCAAGGAGTAAGCGTCTTTTAATTTCATGGCTGCAATCACCATCTGCAGTGATTTTGGAGCCCAGAAAAATCCCTGATTATGACAATAGTTTTACAAGGAAAAAATTGTCATCTCCTGGGAAGGAAAGGTGCAAGTGTTTAATTAACTACTTAAATATAAGAGTGTTTGTAAATAGCAGAGTATTTTAAAAGTCAGTTCTATTTTGACATTATGGATTGCATTCTCTCCATTAAAAAACACTGGGAACAGAGCTGGAAAAGTGTGTCCATAGTCACAGGGAGGTGGATATGAATGATGAAGGTCTAAGAAGTTCTGCCTGTCTG
>NW_011485689.1:0-786 GCF_000754665.1 Bison bison bison | reverse complement strand
AGAATTTCATAGGTTTTTATATGGAGTATTTTTATTATTATTCAATTATTATTTTATAATTGCTCTTAAGATTTATTTTTTGACTCATGAGTTATTTTGGTATTTTAAATTTACAAACATGGATTTTTTTTATAAATCATACTGTGAAATCATTAATCCAATTACAGTTAAACATTTTATTTTCTATTTTAAAATATTTAATGTTTTTTATTCTTGTAACAAAAAGCAAAATTATACACTGGCTCCTCATCTCAATAGATTTCAGCAATATAAAACTTTCATTAAATACATAAGAAAACTGTGCTTATGCTGTTCAATGATGGAGTTATTGCTGATATTTATACTTGTGGTTTTAAATCTTTTATTTTGATCTAATTCTACACCTAAAGAAAAAGTGTGAGAATATTACAAAGAACTCCCATACACTCTTTATCCAGATTCACCAATTACCATTTTGCCATGTTGGCTTTATAATTCTCTATTTCTGTTTCTTCCTCTCATTCCCCTTTTCTCTTTCCCTTTACTGTTGTCTACCTCTCCCACCCCTTAGCCTGTCTTCTACCTCCTCCTCTTCCTGTTTCCTTCTCTCTCTTTGAGCTGTTTAAGAGTAACTTGAAGACTCCAAGTGCTTTTACTTGTAAATACTTCAGTGTATATTTTCTCAGAATAATACCTTTTTCTTATATAACCTCAGTTGCTGCTGCTGCTGCTAAGTCACTTCAGTCGTGTCCGACTCTGTGCGACCCCATAGATGGCAGCCCACCAGGCTCCCCCGTTCCTGGGATT
>NW_011485688.1:18187-19431 GCF_000754665.1 Bison bison bison | reverse complement strand
AATTAAACATGACTCAATACATGGAGACTACTACTAGCCATAAATGGATCCTATAATTCTCACCTTGTTACTTTACCTAAGCTGTTCTTGCCTCCTGGATCACTTCCTGTAAAAATCCTATCTGCTGTTTAAGGCCAGCCTCCAAGGCCACCTTTTCAGGAAGTCTTTCCTTTTGTTCCACCAGGACACATTCTACCCTGTTTTGAATGTCTAGTTCATTTGCACTCCCACCCTAGCACCGCCTTCACTTGATAAGTGTATCCAGGCACTGCCCAAGCCTGAGGCTGAACTGAGAAGGTGCACCATGACTACTTACTGAATTATAGACAGAATGCCTGAAGAACTATGGACAGAAGTTTGTGACATTGTACAGGAGGCAGTGATCAAGATCATCCCCAAGAAAAAGAAATCCAAAAAGGTAAAATGGTTGTCCGAGGAGGCCTTATAAATAGCTATCAAAAGAAGAGATACAAAAGGCAAAGGAGAAAAGGAAAGCTATACCTATCTGAATGAAGCCTTCCAAAGAATAGCAAGGAGAGATAAGAAAGCCTTCCTCAAGTGATCAATGCAAAGAAAGAGAGGAAAACAACAGAATGGGAAAGACTAGAGATCTCTTCAAGAAAATTAGAGATACCAAGGGAACATTTCATGCAAAGATGGGCACAATAAAGGACAGACATGATATGGACCTAATAGAAGCAGAAGATATTAAGAAGACGTGGCAAGAATACACAGAACTGTACAAAAAAGATCTTCACGCCCCAAATAATCATGATGGTGTGATCAATCACCTAGAGCCAGACATTCTGGAATGTAAAGTCAAGTGGGCCTTAGGAAGCATTACTATGAATAAAGCTAGTCAAGGTGATGGAAATTAAGTTGAGCTATTTCAAATCCTTAAAGATGATGCTGTGAAAGTGCCACACTCAAGATGCCAGCAAATTTGGAAAACTCAGCAGTGGCCACAGGACTGGAAAGGGCAGTTTTCATTCGAATCCCAAAGAAAGGCAATGCCAAAGAATGCTCAAACTACCTCGCAATTGCACTCATCTCACACGCTAGCAAAGTAATGTTCAAAATTCTCCAAGCCAGGCTGCAACAGTACTTGAACCGTGAACTTCCAAGATGTTCAAGCTGGATTTAGAAAAGGCAGAGGAGCCAGAGATCAAATTGCCAACATCTGTTGGATCATCAAAAAAGCAAGAGAGTTCCAGAAAAACATGTACTTCTGCTTTACTGACTAT